>NC_081407.1:939867219-940172807 GCF_030272615.1 Cryptomeria japonica
TAGAGGACTAGAGGATTGAGCATGTAAAAAGGATAAGGATGGTGAAGGGGGAATGCATGAATTGGAATCTCCAAGATAAATGGATGAAATGATATGAATGAACAAAATGAAGTAAGTGGATGGGATTTGTTGTTGTGTACATGCAGAGAGAAAACCTAGTTTAATATTGCAATAGACAATCTACACCATTGACTATAGAAGTTAGGATGTGAATATCCGATGCATGGACTAGACTCTTAGACAATAGGTATCTCAATGCACAAAAGTTTGCAAACACTGATGATGGTGTAGATGCGAGACTGCAGGATTGTACAAGAGAAACCATCAAACATGCCATACCACAAAAACTATGCTCCATTATACCCCAACCAATACATACAAAGATATAGGATGATCAAGGAAATTGTGAACAAGTATAGTCCTGGGACACAAGATAAAAATCAAAGCAAAAAGATCATTCATGCAAACAACATGCACATGACCAATTGATATCTCTTTCCAATAGTAGAACATGGATCTGGATAAACTGTCAGACATGGGAAGGATACATCCCGATGGGAAGTGTTGGATGTTGTTAGTCATTGTTGCTTTTAGGACATGTTATTGTCACTGATGTCAACATATTCTTGTGTATTATGTTGTTATTTTGGTATGGTTTTGTCATTGATGTCAACACCTACTATCACTTATCAACTCTGGCACTTTGAAGAATTGGCAATGTTCACCAGCAAGCAAGTGACTTATGCATTGTCACCGGTATCTGGTACACCGGCAGGGTATAATATTCACCAGCACCTGGAATGGCAAGGAAAACACCTAGTTATTTCACAGACATCATTTGGACACTTTGTCTTGGAGATTTTTTCATTGGCATATTCGTATTTACATATTTGTTGTTACCAGCAAATAGGTCCAGATCATTCACCGGCAGGCTTATCTATTCCAAATTAGCACGACACACTATGGAGATGTTTTATTAATGTTGCAATTGCATTGAGCCAACATGAAAAATCGGTTATTGCATCAGATATTGTTTTATTTGTAAAATGATTTTATTTTAATATCCTTTAGAGCTGACCTACTAAATTGGTCTTAGGTTATGATATAAATGTAAGATCTTATTTGTAAGATCATTGTGGAATGCGAAAGAGAAATTGTGTGAAGGTATATGCGAGAATAAGCAGAGCTATACACGCTGACATCATTTCAATGTTGAAGAAGGGTTTTTTTGAAGACAATCAGAACTACACCAGTACTGAATCCAGCATGGTAAGATGCTATTTTGAGCAGTGCATCCTTATTGGATTTAACCATCCAATTGTGGTCAGTGTGACTCTTATTGTGTTTCAGTAGTGATCTCTAGGCACTTGGCCTTTCTGCATGTGCAGACCCCATTTGTATACACATACTATTTGCAATAGTATCATCTGATTGTGGGTAAGGTTTCCCACCATGGTTTTTCCCCTTACAGGGTTTCCATGTACAAATATTAGTGTTATGTGTTGTGGATGTTATTGTCTTTCTGTTTCATGCATTAATCTTTACTGGTTCTATAATTAACTGATAAAATTGTCTACCGGCATACAAGTCTGGTTCACCGGTATTAAGCATTAAAGTTGGTTAAGTTGTTTTGGTTTGAATTTATTTGACAATTGATTCACCCCCCCCCCCTCTTAGTTGTCCCGAGACCTAACATATTGCTCCGGTGATTGTAGATTGGGAAGATCTTATGATCTGGTTTTGCAATTTTGGTTATTTGATCATTGTTTTGCAGAGTGGTATATCCTCCGGTATATTATGGTGTGATAAGATCTTGTGCTAAGTTTTTGGGATATTGCTTGGGATGGTCTTGTGTATCTTTATTTCAGATGGATCATGATTTAGTGCTCCACAAGTTATCTTTCTTCATGACACTTGCCGATTGGTTGTGTTCTTGAACTTTCAGATGTTGATCGATGAAGATTTGATAAGTGGTGTTGGTACAGTTGTGCCTAATGATTATAGCATGGTTGCTGGTGTTTCCTAGTCATTTCCTATTTATTTTGATGATCCACATTGATCGTTGTGCAAGTTATTGGTGGTTTCTATGAACCGGTGATGACTTTCGTGTTATGCGGTTTTCCTGGTGTTGTAGCATGTTGCGGTTGATGTTAGCATGATTTATCATGGAGTTGTGCATTTGGGATTTTGTTTTAGGACCATGTTATGCTATGTAAACCATTATATTGGTCTGGTGGTCAATCTTTGTATCATGTGATATAATTTTGTAATTGATGGTTGAGGGTTTAGCCGACCTTGTTATCAAGGTTGATGATTTGTATATATAAGTGATATATTCATGTAATTTAAGTGTCGATGTTATGTCTACATTATCAAAGAGAGGTTTATGTGCGAACAAGTGATTTATCCCTCAGTGTTGATTTTGAGGAGAGTTTGGTGTTGCAAGATAGACATCTGTGCTTAACTAGAACTATAATCAGGCATTTGGAGATGATATTCTTTTAGTTCATTTATTCAGGATTGCAATACAAATCTTATTGTAAATCAGTGAGACTTCCTTGAGGGTTGTAGCCTTTCGAGACATTATATTTGAGCAATGACCTCTAGGCAGTGTGCATGAATGCATGTGCATTCCCCATTGTAATATTTTCACATACTACTATAGAGTATCATCTTACTGTGGGTAGGTTCCCATCGTGGTTTTTCCCTTAACTGGGTTTTCCACGTCAAAATCTTGGTGTTATGTGTTGTGTTCTCAGTTTGCTTATCTTTGTTATTACTATAGTTTATCAGATCTGTGTTTTGTGATTAAGTTTGATATTTCGTTGAAGACTGATTCACCCCCCCTCTTAGTCTTCCTTCTTGGTTGCTACTAAGAATCGGTATCAAAGATAGATCCTTCAGTGAAGCTTAATCGCTTGAGAAGATCCGGGATGGCAGATCAAGGTGTAATATTTAAGAAGGATAGTCTCAGATTTGATGGAAGTAACCATGCTATATGGAAGAACCGGATGGAAGTGCACTTGAAATCTCTTCATGAAGATTATTGGAAAATTACAAAGAATGCTTATAATGTTCCTCTAAATGGACCGTCTACTCCTGATGAGATCAAGGAAGATGACCATAATATTAGAGTGAAGGAAGAATTTCTTAGTGCACTGAATGATTCTGAGATGACAAATGTAATGGGACTTTAGACCACACATGAGATCTGCGTGAAGCTTGAGATTCTGTATGAAGGTGATAAACAGGTGAAGCTTGCTAAGTTGCATAGTTTTAAAGGAAAGTATGAGACATTGAAGATGGGAGATGATGAGAACATACAATCTTTCATGGATAAGGTGAATGACCTTGTCCTAGGTATCAGATGTGCCAGTGGAACCATTCAAGAAGATGAAATTGTTGCTAAGGTCTTGAGATCTCTACCTCCCGCTTATAAACATAAGGTTGTTGCTATTGATGAGATTCAGAGTGTGACTACAGTGACAAGAGATATGTTGGTTGGAAAGCTTTTTGCATCTATAACCAATAAGCAGAGATATGATCCCAATGAGTGAAGAATATCTAGATATGAGAGAGAGAGAGAGAGAGATAGAAGAGAGATAGAAGAGAAAGAAAGGGAGTTGGATGAACTTGAAGCACTGATTTCCTAAAGATTGCCTAAAGGTACCAATAAGTATGATGGAAAGTTGCCTTTGAAATGTTTCTCTTGTAATAAGATAGGACATTTTGCTTCTAGATGGCTGGAGAGAATGGCTAAGTATGACAGGCATTATAAATTTGATAAGCATGATAGGAATGATAGATATGAAAAGTATGAGAAATATGATAAGCCCTACAAGCCTAACCAAAAGTATAGAAATCAAAATAACTATTACTATGTTGTCGATGAAGGTATTACAAATGAAGAATCAGAATGAGATGAAGTTGTATTTCTTGCCATTAAGGAAGATGGACATGTACCTATTGACTCCACTAGTTTTACTATTCAGGAGAAATATTTAGCTGGTAAAGTTGAAGAGAAAGATGGATTGGTAATTGACAATGGTTGTCCACATCATATGACTGGTGATAAAAGCAAATTTGTGGGTATGGAGAGATATAATGGTGGAATAGTTAGATTTGGAGATGACAAAGCTTGTGTGATCCGTGGGAGAGGTTCTATTTTTTTGGATGGTAAGCATAACATTGATGATGTCTTGCATAATCTTTTTAGTGTTGGATAGATGGTTGGTAAAGGTTATGATCTACAATTCAAGCATGAAAAATGCAAAATCTTAAATGCCTCTCATATAGAGATTGCATCTAGAACTAAGACTGAAGGTAATATTTTTCATTTGAATATTGGTGAGAAAAGTTGTTTGATTTACCAGATTGATGAGAGCTGGTTGTGGCATTGGAGAATGTGTCATGTAAATTTTGATTCAATGATTAAGATCAGTTCTACACATGTTGTTAGAGATCTGTCTAAGATTGTTAAGCATGCTAATCTGATGTGTAAGGAATGTCAGTTAGGTAAGCAAACAAGGATTTCTTTCAAAAGAAAATAGTATACATCAGAAGAATTGCTATATCTTGTGCATACTGACCTATGTGGACATACAAATGTTAAAATTGTACAAGGTGATAGATATTTTATGCTACTAATTGATGATTATTTTAGGATGATGCGGGTTGTTTTTTTGAAGGAGAAATTAGAAGCATTGGACAAAGTCAAGATAATCAAAGAAAAGGTTGAGACTGAGTCTAGATTGAAGGTGAAGTGTCTAAGATCTGATAAAGGTGGAGAATTTTGTTCTGGTGAGTTCAATTCAATATGTGAGAAGCATGGAATTAGAAGACAATTATCTGCTCCTAGAACCCTTGAGCATAATGGAGTTGTTGAGAGGAAGAACCAAACTGTCTTGGATGTTGCAAGGACTATACTGATTGAAGGAAATGTTTCGAAGATATACTGGAAAGAATACATTAGCACTGTTGTTTACACATTCAATTAAGTTCACATCAAAGGACATACCGGTAAGACCCCTCATGAGCTTTGGTTTGGTCATGTTCCTACTATGAGATATTTCAGAGTATTTGGTAGCAAATGTTATATCAACAGAGATGAGGACATGGGAAACTTTGATTCTAGAAGTGATGAAGGAATTTTCTTGGGATATTCAACAAAGGGCAAAGCCTACCAGTGCTACAACAAGAGACTGAGGAAGATAGTGAAAAGTGAAAATGTGAAGGTGGATGAGAACCTTGGAAAAGAGATCAGAGCATGTGGTTATGATGATGGACAACATATTGTTTTGGCTCCTATTCAGACTGAAGAACCTAAGCAGAATGATCTTGTAGAGATAGTTAACCTGGATGTTGTTGTTGTCAGTGAAAGAATGTAGGAACCTGATAATCAGAACAATCAGAAGACTTCAAGGTATGTAAGACTGAATCATTCTGAAAATCAGATTATTGCTGACAAGAATAAAGGTGTAATGACTAGAAGAAGGTTAGTTGTTGAAGAAGTATGCTTGATTTCTAAAATTAAACCTAAAGATGTTGTTGAAGCTTGCAAAGATGAAAATTGGATGAGAGAAATGGAAGAAGAACTAGATCAAATTGAGAATAATAATACTTGGGAACTTGTGCCTAGACCTAAGGATAAGAATGTGATTGGTACTATATGGATATTCAGGAATAAATTGAATGAAGCCAGTGAAGTTGTCAAAAATAAAGTTAGGCTGGTTTGCAAAGGATATTCTTAGAAAGAAGGAATTGATTATGAGGAGACTTTTTCTCTGGTGGCCAGACTTGAAGTTGTTAGACTGTTGCTTGCTTATGTTGCTTATAAAGATTTCAAGGTATATCAGATGGATATCAAATCTGCCTTTTTGAATGGTGATCTTGAGGAAGAAGTTTACATTGAGCAACTTGATGGATTTTCATTATCAGATGATGGAGACATGGTATGTAAACTTAAGAAAGCTCTTTATGGATTGAAACAATCCTCTAGAGCCTGGTATGCTAGACTAGATAAATATTTTTTGAAATTGGGATCTAGTAAAGGTGTTGCTGACAGTAATCTGTATTTCAAGATTGAGAATGATAACATCTTGATTTTTGAAGTCTTTGTTGATGATATTATCTTTGGAGGTGATGATGACTTTAGCAATAAGTTTGTCGATGATATGCAGAAAGAATTTGAGATGTCCAAACCGGTTGGAACTCCTATGGTGACTAGTTGTATATTATCTAAGAATGATGAATCTTCGAAAGCTAATCATAGTTTGTATAGATCTATGGTTGGTGGACTACTATATCTTACTCAGACTAGGTCAGACATTATGCATGTTGTGTGCATGATTGCTAGATATTAATTTGATCTAAAAGAGAGTCATGTCACTATTATGAAGAGGATATTCAGATACCTGAAGGGAACTATGGACTATGGTTTAAGGTATCCGAGGAAGGATGATTTTATGCTATGTGCTTACACTGATGCTGATTGGGTTGGTGATGTGGATGATCGAAAGAGCACTATCAATGGAGCATAATTTTTGGGTAAGAAGTTAGTTTCATGGGATAGTAAGAAACAAGATTAAGTGTCCTTATCTACTACTAAAGTTGAGTACATTGTTGTTGCTAGTAATTGCACTCAGGTAGTCTGGATGAAGCAAATGTTGAAGGATATCAGAGTTATTTAAGATGAGCCCACTATTATATACTATGATAATTTCAGTGCTATTAACATTTCAAATAATCTGGTGCAACATTCAAAGACTAAGCATGTGTCAATCAAATATCACTACTTGAGAGAGCAAGTCAATGAAGAGAAGGTGGAGCTGGAGTAGGTATCTACAAATGAACAAATAGCTGATATTTTCATTAAGCCTTTGCTGCAGATTCATTTTCCTATTTGAGAGACAAGTTAGGGGTATCCACCCCTCCTGATGAGAACTAGATGCATTGAGTTGCATCAATCCAATGGACTTCACAGTCTTATCCTTTTATCCGGATTGGTGTGTTGGTGTTGCTCCTCTGTTGGAGTAGTCTATGTTTTGGGGAGAGAGATTCATGCTTCATATTCTGAGGGAGAGTAAGTTTGGTTTTTTTTTTTTGAGATCTTTGGCATTGTTGTCAAAGGGGGAGAGTGATCATGTGAAAAATTGCTTTATATGTCCTAATCTTAGGGGGAGTTTGTTGGAGTTTGTTGGAGATAACTTCTTTCTTTGCATTGAATTTTTTCACATTCATATGTTGCCATCAATGCCAAAGGGGGAGATTGTTGGATATTGTTGGTCATTTTTGCTGCTAGGATATGTTGTTGTCATTGATGTCAACATATTCATGTGTATTGTTCCAGTGATTGTAGATTGGGAAGATCTTATGATTATAGTTTTAAAATTTGGGTTTGTTGATCACTATTTTGCAGAGTTTGGTATATCTTCTGGTATACTTCGATGTGATCATGATTTGGTGCTCCGCAAGTTATCTTTCTTTGTGATAGTTGTCGATTGGTTGTGTTCTTGAGCTTTCAGATATTGATCGATGAAGATTTGATAAGTGGTATTGGTGCAGTTGTTCCTGATGATTCTAACATGTTTGTTGGTGTTTCCTAGTCACGTCCTATTTTTTTTATGATCTGCATTGATCGTTGTGCGAGTTATTGGTAGTTTTTATGAACAGGTGATGACTTTTGTGTTATACGGTTTTCTTGGTGGTGTAGCATGTTGCGGTTGATCTTGGCATGATTTCCGATGGAGTTGTACATTTGGGAATTTGTTTTAGGACCATGTTATGTTATGTAAACCATTATATTGGTCTGGTGGTTGAACTTTGTATCGTGTGATGTAATTTTGTAATTGAGGGTTGAGGGTTTAGCCAACCTTGTTATCAAGGTTGATGATTTGTATATATAGGTGATATATTCATGTAATTTAGGTGTTGATGTTATGTCTGCATTATCAGAGAGAGGTTTATGTGAGAACAAGTGATTCATCCTTCGATGTTGAGTTTGAGGAGAGTTTAGTGTTGTAGGGCAGACATTTGTGCTTAAATGGAACTATAATCATGCATTCAGAGATGTTGTTCTTTCAAATGATTTCTTCTGGATTGTAGTCTAAATCTTATTGTAAGTCAGTGAGACTTCCCTGAGGATTGTAGCCTTCTGAGCCATTATATTTGAGCAGTGAGCTCTAGGCAGTGTGCCTGAATGCATATGCATTCCCCATTGTAATATTTTCACATACTATTGTAGAGTATCATCTTACTATGGGTAGGTTCCTACTGTGGTTTTTCCCTTAACCAGGTTTTCCATGTCAAAATTTTGGTGTTATGTGTTGTGTTCTCAATTTGCTTATCTTTGTTATTACTACAATTTATCAAATCTATGTTTTATGATTAAGTTTGATATTCTGGTGAAGACTGATTCACCCCCCCTCTCAGTCTTCCTTCTTGGTTGTTGCTAACAAGAAGGTGATAGATCTGGATAAACAGCCAGACATGGGAAGGATGCATCCCGATGGGCAAGGTGTGGATAGATTGATGGGAGGCAATAGATAAGCTGGTTGTGCAAGGTCTGCAGATGAGAGAATTGTCGCTTGGATTTGGCTAGCACAGTATGGATGGGTGTTTGGATGTAACGCGCAAGTCAATATAAGCTCAGATAGATGGGAAAATCTCAGTGTAATGGGGAAAGCTCAATGTAAATGGGAAAGCTTAGTGTAAATGGGATAAAAATCGGTTTGATTGGATTAAGCTCAGTGTGATGGGGATCATAAATGGATTGGATAATATAGGAGGGGGATTAATGATTGAATAGGATTAGATGGGATGGGGAATATGACTGGATTAGATTGGATGAGATGGGGAATATGATTGAATATGATAGGATTTGACTGTGAATATAAGATAAAGGGGGTGGGACCAATGACAAGGGAGAACCAAGGGTTGGTCATGATAGGATAGAAGAATGAATGAGACCAAAGACAAGGGAAAACCTAGGCTTAGTAGAAAGATGGAATGGATGAGAGATTGCTTGGATAGGAGATGGATGGATTAAGTAGATGAATAGTGATAGGATACGGAGGAGTAAAGCATGAAAGATAGGTGAAATGGGGATCCAAGAACTATGTTGCAAAGGAGTGCAATGCCCTACATTAGAAGATAGTACAATTAAGGATGGAAGGATGGTGGATAAAGATGTATGAGATGGAAGAATAGTGTGTATGGGATATGGATGGTGGAGGGATATAGGCTTGCATTTTCCAAAGCATGCATATACATTATTTTTCCTCTAGCGTGATCAAGACTAAAGGTAGGAAGGATGGGGTTAGATAGGATGAGGAATATAAAATGGAGGATATGGATAGGATAGATGTATGATATGGATGATATAGGCAAGATCAAAGAGAGGAAATGAGGAGGGACTTAGATAGGATGTGGATAGTGGATAAGGAATATGGAAGATGTGGATGGCAGGATGACAGGATGGCATAGATGAAGCTTGCTCCCAAGTGTAGACTGCAAGGGGATGGCGTATTACACATGACGCTTGTTTACAAATTTTTCATCATGGTACTTACCCAAGGTGCCACAAGAAGCGGTTTTCACTATTGGATGGTTTTTAATTTTTTTTTTACTTTTTTTGTTTGTTTTTTTTTTGTTTTTTTGTTTTTTTGGAATAGTTTGGATAGATAAGGATGAGGATAAGTGGGTGTATATAAGTTGATTTTGAGGATGGGTGATAAGGAGATGGAGGAAGGGTTCAAGCATCTAGTTCCATTGATAGTATCCCTTAAAGATGTGCTATAATGGACCAAGATAACTGGAGGTATGCTCATAAATGTTGGTAGAAATAGATGGGGAGATGCAATGGATGGAAGATGGGGAGGATAAGGATTTATGAAAATTCTTGAATTAAATGGATGGCATTATGGAAAATATATATTGGATAATGGATGGGGTTTTGAAAATCTTGTGGATAAATGGATGGGGATTTTGGGAAGATCAACATTCGCACACACCTTGAAGGGTGGTGGAGTTGTGGAGGAGAGAATTTTAAATTGGGTGGAGGATGAAATGTAGATTTTGGGATATTGGGACTCAAAATAGATAATGAGGATGATAGACTTAAGATAGTGGATTATGAGATGTAAGGACCCAAAATGGATTTTGAAGATGGAGGATTGTTAGATGAAGAACTTTAGGACTTATGAGTGGAGGGAGTTTGTGGATTAACAAGTTTGGATGCCAATTTGTATTTTTGTTTGAGGTGCATTTCTTCTATGAATAGCTTGGGAATCCACATAGTTTTTGATTTTTTCTTTTTGGGCCTTTGTGGCCTTTTGAATTTTTATTTCTTTTGGATCATATTTTTCTTTTTTTGAGCATGTCTTTTTGATGGGACATGTTGATCCTTGGATTTTTGTGGATATTTGGATTTATGCATTTTAGATTTGGCATCCAAATTTCTTCCAATCGCAATGGTTTGCATGCATGAGGATGGATGACTTGGAGGTTTTATGGATGAGGAGATGGAGGGAGAATGTTGGAAGGAATTCAAGGATGTGTGCCTTTATTGATCTTTCTTAGGGATCATTTGAGGTGATGGAGTGGTGGATAGAGGGATGTAAGGACCCAAGATGGATGGAAGGGATGAAGGGTATAGCATTGTAATATAAGGAACCAAAATAGATGTGGAAGATGGGGGATGGTGTGATTTTGATTTATACAAAGGGATTTTGGATTTAGGAAGAATAGATGATATACCAACATCTTGAGCATGAGCTTTGCAGCCAAGGCCATATGAAAATTAATTTTCTTTGACTTGAAGAGGTTCCAATATGCCTTGTTCATGCAGGCCTAACCCTTTTCCTTGATAATTAATTTTTTGACAAATTCCTTTTCCAATAAAATACTTATTATTTTGGAAACAAGATGCGAATCCATTTTGAGGGGGATGTGAGGTGGAAGAAATTGTAAGCTCTTGGAGGAAACCATAGTGGATGAAAGTGGAGGAGCCAAGTTGATAGGTATGGGATCCATGGATAGATTGGATGGGGGTGATGGGATCTTCTAGGGAATTAGGAGGAATATTAGGATCTCGAGATGGATTGGGATCATGAAATGGGGATGGAGGAATACTTTGATCTTGACTTGGCGATGATTGGATTTTGAGATGGAAGGGGAGCATTGTATGGAGGGATTATTTTTCTTGAGATGGAGTGGAGGGGATACATGGTGTTTGAGATGGAAGGGGATCATGAGACGGAGGGATTTTTGGATCTTGAGGTGGAGAGGGATCTATGCTAGCATGCTTTAGAACAAGTGCTTGAAATGGTTGGGGTTGGGCGGATGGTGTGATGGAGGAGGTGGATTCTTCAAATTGGGTAGATGGGGGGTGGGGGTATCATGAAGCTTAGGGAATTGAGGGTTGTCTTGATTTGGAGGGGATGGGGGTGGATGGAGGACTTGGGGAGATTGGGAAACTTTGTTTTGAGGTGAGGATTTTGTCTCCTTTGCTAGTATTTCTTTGATAAAATTATGGAGAAAGGACTTGGAGGATGGGGATGGTGTGGATTTTGGAGGATGAGGATTATGGAGAGATTTAGTGTTAGATGGAGGATTGGGATTATGGATTGGGAGATTGGGATTAAGGCTTGGAGGACTATGGTGTAAGGCACTTGGATGGGGAGTGGATATGATGGAGGTGTTATTAAAAGATGGGGATTGAGATGTGGATGGGTGGAAAGATGGAGGCATCCATATTGAATCAGAGTGGTATGTGATGAGGAATAATACAAAGATATGGATGGGGACTAAGATGGATTTCCCTTGACAAAGGTAGGGGAGAACAAGATATGTGATATGAATTGGGATTGACTTGGTAAGGGGGTTGGGGTGGGAGACATGAATAGGCAGAAGTTGGATAAATTTGAGGCATGCATGAGCTGGATAGGAATGGTTCATAGGGTAATCCTTGAAATTATATAACTATTTATTCAAAACAACCCATGATGTTTGAATGTGGATTTTGGGCAGCCAACTTTTCTTATTGTGAGCATGTATAGACCATGTGAGGGTAATCTCAAAATGATGAGAATGGGGTGACAAGTTGGAATTGAATGGATAGACTTGATTGAGAAAAGTGATGAGATGATGTTAGAAGAAGGTGAGAACTAGGACTTGATAACTCAATGATGAACAGATAGTACTAACCCAGTACTGAGAGGGGGGGGGTGAATCAGTATAGACAAAAATATAGTCCTAAACTAGTTTCACAACAAACACTTCAAATGACTGGCAAACAGTGACACCAGTTTGAAACAGAGTGCAACCGGTAAAGCTAAGAATGTCTGAGTCAAGCATTAACTGGTTACTCACTTAGCTTTTCACTCAACTCGAGACTACACTACCATTTCACCCTTATGCATAAACAGGTAATCTATCATCAGACCACAATAACAACTAGTTCAACATGTTTTATTGATAGGCATAAAACACAAAACCATCATATGCTTGATAGACAATAGCAAAGCATCACAAGATAAAAGCATCACACATGAGACACATATTTTTCACGTGGAAACCCAACTGGGAAAAACCACGGTGGGGATGAATACCCACAAGCTATTTTTGAACTCTTTAGCAGTCCGCTCCGTTAGAAGCCTTGTCCGGTCAGAGACATTACAATGGGTTCTGCTAGGAACCGATCCTGTTAGGGATCACCTGGTTAAGGGATGGCTACAATACCTAGTTAAGGGTTAAACCTTATTAAAGGTTACCTTGTTAGAGGGTTTCAAGAACTCAATAGCTAAAGGATTCCGAACTCAGTAGCTTTGAATTACCCTGTTAAAGGATTTTCAGCAAGTCGGTTAAGGCTACCTTGTTAAGGAATTTTCCAGCTATTGAGGTGGTTAGAGATCAACAAGTATTACAATGATCTAATAACAACACTCAATGCCAATGCAAATACACTTAAGCTCCTCTTCACCTTCTGCACTTACACTCTGCAGGTATCACTTCTCTCCTTTTGGTCTAGCAAGAATCATGTATCCCTTCTCTTGGATACACACACACAACTTTTGCCAACAACCTTAGAAAGAGACACAACATCGACCTTATAGGAAAATAGATAGGTCGGTAGTATAAACCCTAAACCCTAAACCAGTTAGGTTAAGGAATTCAAATGGTTCAATCCTGACCATTGAGAACACTCCATTAATTGCAACAGTCTTGATCCAATCTCAAGACATTCTCCATCATCCATTTTCATCGATTGCATGGTGGCTAATAACCCATCACATGTTATCACCATTTTATAGACTTCACACATTCCCGAGGTAGATAGGAACAATCTCCTTCATGCAAGATCCTTCATGCGCACAAGGCTGACATGGCAACATGATTTGTTCTTTCGTTACAATGCTAACTCATCACACAATGTCACCAGTTGAGCCACACAGGCTTGAAGCACTTCAACCAAAAACCCTGAAGTTGAGACTACCAACCGGTAGTCATACAATGCTTTCATGTGTCGGTTCCCATAACCATATGCCAGTTCACCTTGAACAAGCATACCACACCACTTCACTTTTGCACAAATGTCGGTTCATAGTGTTATGCCGGTTCTCACCTCTTCAGCATATTGACATCAATGACAACATACAATGTCATTATCTCCTCATACCGGTTCACATAATGCCAACAATCTCCCCCTTTGGCATTGATGGCAATATACAAAGATATCTCTCCACTTCACATCTTCTCCCCCAATTTCTGCAGATATCTTCTCTGCTTCACATCTTCTCCCCTAATTTCTGCAAATATCTTCTCCGCTTCACATCTTCTCCCCTTTTGACAACAATGCCAGAGTGGAGGCACAAGCTTCCTTGTTCCATTATCCTACTCCCCCTGAGGAGTAGCATCCTTCAACACATCAATCCAAAATAAATTCGACTATGCAATACTTGACTAATGTGGAGCATATGCTTTTAGTTTACCTCCTGGACAGGAAACACCCCTAATTCACCTCTTAAGTACATAAATGTAGTCTTTGGAAGAGGCTTGGTGAATATGGACCTGCTAACTGCTCCTTACTGGAAACATGTTCCAGTGCAATCTCTTTGTTCTGAACCTTTTCCCTTAAGAAATGATACTTAAGCTCAAAGTGCTTGGTTCTAGAATGCAAAACTGGATTCTTGGAGATATTAATTGCACTAGTATTGTCACAAAATATACTTATCGGTTCAGATACAGGAACTTGGAAGCCATTTAATACATGCTTCATCCAAATTGTCTGAGTGTAGTTCATGAAAGCTGTAGCATACTCTACTTCTGTTGTAGACTGAGAGATACAACTCTTCTTCTTACTCATCCATGAGACCAGTCTACCACTAAGAAAGAATGCACCACCGGTTGTTCTTTTTTGGTCATCTATATTGCCTTCCCAATCAGCATTTGTGTATACTTTCAAGTTGAAATCCTTGCTATAAGGATACCACAATCCATAGTCAACAGTTCCCTTCAAATACCTAAGAATCCGCTTGACTGCAACCAAGTGAGATCCTCTTCGGATTTTCTAGAATCTTGCAGTAATGCCAACTGCATGTGCAATATCTAGTCTGCTATGCACTACATAATACAACTTACCAATCATTGATTGATATTCCTTCTCATTAACCAATTCTAAGTCATCTTCTTTACATAGTTTACAACCGGTCACCATCGGAGTACCAACCGGTTTTCTATCTTCCATGCCAAATGTCTTCAACACCTCTTTGACATACTTGGACTGAGTGATAAAGATTCCATCTTTCATCTGTTGGATCTGCAATCCAATGAAGAATTTAATCTCCCCTATGAGTGACATTTCAAAATCTTTCTTCATCTCATCTGCAAAATCATGACTCATCTTGTCATCTCCACCAAAGCTAATGTCATCAACAAATACCTCACAGATCAGGATATGATCTCCTTCAAACTTCAAGTAGATATTCACTTGTTCTCTCAAATCCTATCTTCACAAGATGGGAATGCAGACATTCATACCATGCTCTAGGTGTCTGCTTTAGTCCATATAAGGCTTTATGTAGCCTACATACCATGTTACTGTCTTCAAATAGGGCAAACCCATCTGGTTGCTCAATATACACCTCCTCTTCAAGTACACCATTTAGGAATGCAGATTTTACATCCATTTGATATACTTTGAAACCTTTAAAAGCTATATATGTAAGAAGCATACAAACTCCTTCCAATTTGGCTACAGGAGCAAAGGTTTCTCCATAGTCTTCTTCTTCTTCTTGAGCATATCCTTTGCACACTAATCTGGCTTTGTTCCTAATCACTATGCCATCCTCATTCAGCTTATTTCTGAGAAACCAATTTAGTACCAATGACATTTTTGTGCTCCGATCTAGGTACCAAAGACCATGTACCATTTTTCTCTATCTGGTCAAGTTCCTCTTCCATTGCCTTGATCCAGTCTTCATCCTTATGTGCCTCTTTGAATGATTTAGGCTCAAATTCAGAGATCATACATGAGTTTTCTCTGACCTTTCTTCTTGTAAGGATTCCCGCATCCTTATCTCCTATGATCTTCTTAGGATCATGATTCATCTTGGCATACCGAGGAATGGTCTTGATAGATTCCTCTTGCTTTTCTTCTTCATCCTCATCTCCATCAGTATCAACATCTACCTTTTTTGGTGTAGGAACATTGTTACTAGTACTTGGTTGGCTATCAACCGGTTCCCAAAAGGTTGCAACCGGTTCATTTACCGCTTGCTCACTATCGGTTTCCTCAGTTTTCTTAGAGGTTTCATTGACTCTTACATTGATGCTTTCCATAATTCTCTAAGTCCTATTGTTGAAACACTTGAGAGCTTTGCTCTTGGTGGAATATCCTAGGAATATTCCCTCATCACATTTCGCATCAAATTTGCTCTGGTGTTCACTCCTCTTGATGTAACATTTGCTACCAAACACTCTAAAGTAGCTGACCACAGGTGTCTTACCGATCCAATACTCATAAGGAGTTTTATCCTTACCTTTCTTGATGAGTACCCAGTTCATTGTGTAGACTGCAGTGCTCACCGCTTCTCTCCAAAAGGTGTGAGCTACCTTTCCTTGAATCAACATGGTTCTAGCTGCTTCAACCACAGTCTAGCTATTCCTTTTTGCTAGGCCATTCTGTTGTGGAGTCCAGGGGGTAGACAATTGCCTCTTGATGCCATGTTCTTCACAGTACTTGTTGAATTCACCGGAAGTGAATTCCCCTCCTTGATCAGTTCTCAGGCACTTGATCCTTTTACCGCTTTCCTTCTCCACTAATGCTCTAAAAGCTTTGAACTTTACAAAGGCTTCAGTCTTGTCATTCAAGAATGTGACCCACATCATTCTTGAGTAGTCATCAGTGAGAATCATGAAGTACCTATCACCCTGCACACTTCTAGTTTTCATAGTACCACATAAATTAGTATGCACAAGATCAAGCAAGTTGTCAGCAGTGAAAGATTTACCTTTAAAGGTTGAGGAAGACATTTTCCACAATTGACACTCTCTACACAAGGTATTATCTAGTTTTCTTAGCACTAGCAACCCTCTAACTGCCTTGATCTTACTAGCCTTTACAATGTTATCAAAGTTTACATGGTAGAGTCTCCTATGCCATATCCAACTATCATCAAATTTAGCCATAAGATATGTACTTATATTTGCATTCATCTGAAATAGGTTTCCTTTGGTCTGCATGTCGATGGCCACCAATTCACCATTCTTTCCTTTGATTCTGCAAACTCCATTCTTGAATTCCAGAGTGACGCCACTGTCATTCAGCTAGGAAACACTCAGAAGGTTGTGTCTAAGACCATCAACCCAATACACATTGTCAGCACTACTCTTTCCATTCAGAGAGATGGACCCTCTGCCTTTGACCATGCATGGTGCATCATTGCCAAAGCGAACCACACCACCATCATACTCCTCCAATGATAGAAACTTGCTCCAGTTACCAATCATATGGTGAGAACAACCACTATCAATGATCCACTCATTGGAATTATCAAACTGGGAGACAAGAGCCTTCTTGTCTGACACATCTTTCTTGACAACAAAAAACACAATATCTTCATTTTCTTCATCCTCTGATTCTTCATCTGTAACACCTTCATCAACTGCCACAAAATAGTTTCTTTGGTTTCCTCCTTTGAATTTCTTGAACCTTTCTGCTTTGTCCTTGTTGTCGCCATTAGGATAGTTTATAGTAATATGTCCTATCTAGTTACAAGAGAAGCATTTCAAAGGTAGCTTACCTCTGTATTTTTTGGTTCCTTTAGGAAGTTTCTTGGAAAGGAGAGCTTCAAATTCCATCAGAATCTCCTCATCATCCATTTCTCTGCCCTATCTTGGTTCACCACTAGTGCTAGCTTCTTTTCCTTTTCTGGATGGTACTATAGAAGCTTTAAAAGCTGATTCAGTCTTTTGAACACTGCCATCAAAACTATTTAGCTCATAGGCTATCAAGTTTGCAATGATGGAGTCTAGGGATACCTTAGTCTTGTCTATTGATCTTATCTCTTGAATAGAAGCAACCCTTATTGCATTGACCGGCAATATGGATCTCAAGACTTTGCTTACCACAATGGCATCTTCTATTTTACCACCTGCACTCTTGATATCTCCAACAACGGTTTTGATTCTTATTCCATACTGTTGAATGGTCTCACCTTCAATCATCCGCATATCTTCAAACTTCCCTCTAAGGCTTTCTTCCTTAGCCTGTTTTACATGTTCATCACCACCATAGATATTTTCAAGAGTATCCCATACCTCTTTGGGATTTACCTTATCCTGAACATCAATAAACTCAATGTCAGATAAATTACTAATTAGGGCTTCCATGACTTGCCCATTCTCCTACATCTCTCTCTTTTGGTCATCGGTAAGGGTACAGGTAGGAGCAACATAGGCAGCCTCAACATAGCTCCAGTGTTGAGCACCCATGCTTCTGATGTATATCTACATTCTATCTTTCCATATACTGAAATTTTCTCTGTTAAACTTTGGACCTTCCCTCTTCATCATTAGGCTAGGATCTTTACCTCAAGCAGTTAAGCTTATAGCACAGAGGACCTGGAGGATGCTCTGATACCAATTGATAACTCAATGATGAATGGATAGTACTAACCCAGTACTGAGAGGGGGGGTGAATCAATACAGACAAAAATATAATCCTAAACTGGTTTGACAGTAGACACTTCAAATGACTGGCAAACAGTGACACCGGTTTGAAACAGAGTGCAACTAGTAAAGCTAAGAATGACTGAGACAAGCATTAACCGGTTACTCACTTAGCTTTTCACTCAACTCAAGATTACACTACCATTTCACCCTTATACATAAACAGGTAATCTATCATCAGATCATAATAACAGCTAGTTCAACATGTTTTATTGACAGGCATAAAACACAGAACCATCATATGCTTGACAGACAATAGGAAAGCATCACAAGATAAAAGCATCACACATGACACACATATTTTTCACGTGGAAACCCAACTAGGAAAAACCACGATGGGGATGAATACCCACAAGCTATTTTTGAACTCTTTAGAAGTCCGCTCCATTAGGAGTCTTGTTCGGTTAGAGACATTACAATAGGTTCTGCTAGGAACTGATCCTATTTGGGATCACCTGGTTAAGGGATGGCTAGAATACCCATTTAAGGGTTAAACCCTATTAAAGGTTACCTTGTTAGAGGATTTCAAGAACTCAATAGCTAAAGGATTTCAAACTCCATAGCTTTGAATTACCCTGTTAAAGGATTTACAACAAGCCGGTTAAGGCTACCCTGTTAAGGGATTTTCCAACTGTTGAGGTGGTTAGAGATCAACAGGTATTACAATGATCTGGTATCAGCACTCAATGCCAATACATATCCGCTTAAGCTCGTCTTCACCTTCTGCACTTACACTTTGTAGTTATCACTTCTCTCCTTTTGGTCTGGCAAGAATCATGTATCCCTTCTCTTGGATACACACACACAACTTTTGCCAACAGGACTTAGCAACTTTGGATTTGATTTAGATTGATTGGATTGGATTGGATTTGTTTGGATTGTATTGGGTTGAATTTGATTGGATTGGATTGGTCCTTGGATTAGAACTAGATTGATTTGGATTAAGATGAAACCTTAGCCCTTGGATTAGGACTTAGATGGGAATTGATGATTGTAACCACAAAGCAAGGTGACAACCAAGCAAGGTAAAATTCAGACCTTTGGATTAAGATTCAATTGATCAAGCCTTCTTCTACTTAGCATAGCCTTACATTCCTAAGAAAAATAGGGTAAAAGGATTAGCATTTTGATCAACCCAAAATGATTAAGCAATGGTACTTGGGAGAGATTCTTTACCAAGCACAAAAGCTTATTGATTGATTGATTGAGGATAAAGGTCTAAATAAAACTTTCACAAAGTATTGACCTTAGGCTGAGGTTTATTGATTGAGTGAATAGATTAGGATTGATTGGGATTTTGGAGATTTGATTAGGTTAATGTGCTAAGTCCTTAAGGATGGAATGAAAATGGTTATGGGAGAATGGATTGATAATAGGTAGAAGAAGGGGAAGGTCACCTGAGACTAGATTGATGATTGGATAGAGATATTAGTTGGGGATTAATGAACATTTTGATGGATGATAACTGACTAAGGTTTTGACTCGAACAAAGATGGAAAAATAGGGGTTTGATAATGACAAAGTAAAAATTGAAGAGTTTGGTCAAATGTTCGATTAAATTTGAGAATTATTTTTTGGACTTTTTTGACTTGCCAAGAGATATCAAGCAATGATAAGCAAATTGGCCAAGGTAACATTTTATGACAAGCGTGAAGGTGAAGGGGGCCTAGATTAGCCTAAACAAAATTTCACTGGTTTTGCATAAATAAAGACACGTGTTAGACATACAACTTAGGCTGGAAGATGGAAACCATTCAATAAGCCTCTCGCACAAGTGATACCTCAAACAAGCAGACAGATAGAGATTCAGTAGCACTGGCTCCCCCTTACAGTGTACTCACTTATCGGACATACCAGATTCTCTTACCCCAAAGATCCAAAGATCTATTATATGGGGAATTCCTATCTAATCTTGAGTGGGTATATGAGAGATAACTTTGAGGTACAATCTACATCCCCTGCACTATGAATGTGGGATTTGGGCTACTAAAACAAAGGTTCTTAGTGTAATTTCCAAGGGATCACCAATACAGCGATGGATTCTTGAAGAAAGCCACTTAAGTCTCTAACTAAGCTTATCAGTGTAGAGGGGGCCTCCACATATGTCAATTTCACTCAACACTTCAGTCACCTAACCAGCATATTTATATAGCGTCTCGAAAAAACCCACTCAAGATTGCATCAGGAGAGTCAATATCCCTTATGTGTCCCAATTCTAACTACCCTCGTGAGGTGATGAAATCTGAAGTCAACCGTAGCCCTCTCTAAAAACTAAAAAGTAGGTGTTGTTTATTTCTCTTTCTCATACACCCAAGATCTGCGAAGGCGAGGGGAGAGGATACTCAAGCACAACGATGGGTCCATCCGAACATGCATGCAAGTGCACAAGACACGTAAGACACTAGTTAATTTAATCCCACATGTATATGTTTTCTACACTAAAATGCAAGAAAATAAACTATACTAGTGATCAAAATTGAATTTGATAAGCGATGTTGCAAGGAAAAATGTTAGTAGTCTGATATTAAAGCCTTAGACAAATGAGAAACCTGCAAAAACTAAGATTTGGATCAGGAACACAAAAATGCTAAGGTAACAACGTATAAATTGAACCATAGGCATGTTGGCATTGTGTTGTCATTGATGTCAACCGGTATAGAAGGACAATCGGTATGGGATTATTGTTGATATGAAGTCATTGATGTCAACTAGTGTTGTAGGTCACCGATAAGGAAGAGAATGTCATTCAGAGGATTGACCACTGGAGTCACCGATACACAAGTTAGTGTTTGACTTGTGTGGATGAAATGGATAGGTTACCGGTATAATCTATCATTGGTAAGGAAAGGGTATCAACTGGTAAGAGTTGTGTTGACAGTGAGTAGTTGCCAACTGGCGAGCTTATGACCAGTGTACAAGCAGGATGAGCAAGGTGCTTGAGTTGTTGTTTGTGATGAAGAGGAAGAATGTTACCTAAGTCACATCAACATAGGAGGAGAAGGATGTACAAGTCACGGGTATGCTGTATGGATCCAAAATAGTAGGACTCCCATCATATAAAGATGCAGTCACCATGTGAAAAGATGATTGATAGTGAATGTGCCACCACTAGATCACACATGCCTATTTGAAGATATGTTGCACAAATAGGGAAGCCACATGAGTGCATTGCAAGATACAGATGACAAGGATTCACTACCACCGGTATGTGGATTGTATCTCCTATTATGCAAAGTGTACATCATAGTTATGTGAGATAAGACAGAAGAGTTAAACACAAGTGTTTGAAGGCTCGTACCGAATCTACCGGTGAATCACAAAGATGTCTCAAGTGCATGAAATCAGGGATATGCACTGGACCAACAGAGAAGGCATGATGAGTTGTCAGGACAGATGAAGAGTGATGGGTTTGTCACTTTGACAAACAAGTTGAGATATGGTCTGGGATGATGAAGAAGAAGGCAAGGCTGAGCAGCTATAAATAGGGGACAATGGATAGATTGAAGATGGAGTCAGTTGAAGGTTGATGACTTGGTGTCATCAAGGTGTTTACCAATATGGATGTCCACTAGTAATATGAACAAGGTGTAGATGTGGAAGACTCCCATCTAATGAAGATATGCATAAGGTAGGTTAGCAAGGGTGTTGACCGGTTGAGTGATCCAGCGGAATAGAAGCAAAGTGCAAGGTTGATAACAAATTGGTTAAGGGTTTAACCGACAGGGTTAGTATGCCGGTAGAGGAACCAGATAATGGAGTTGGTCTATGTTCCAATCCATACCGACATAGATGATCAAGAAAAGGTGGATTCCAACATAATTGCCACATGGAGATGAAGTGGCATGCATGCACAAGTTGGTGTGTTGAGTCGGTGAAGTGTCAGGCGGCAAGGTAAATGGTGATAGAGTGACATTTATGTCAATTGCAAGATTCACGGGATGCAAAGAAGAGGTTTGTGGCTTGAGGTCAAATGGACAACAGAGATCCACCATAAATTGATTGAGAAGATCGAGGAAGGAGAAGAAAACCGCAAAACCAATCTTGGTGATCAACCAAGAAATCAGATGACAGGTCAAAAGAAGATTTCCAAAAATAGAAGGCATGATCAGGAAGGCACGACAATTGCAGGATTGATTGATGAGTTAGAGTTCATCAATCTAGGTGATCAGATCGAATGAGATTTGATTGGATTTGGTTTATGTCAAGGTTGATGAGGAAACCCTAACTGCCTAAAATTTAAATTGTCTTTTGGCGGGAAAACCAAGTTATAAATATGCAAGCCAAAATCAATGAAGGGTATCGTTCAATGAGGGATTGTTGTTGCATGCAAGAATATATCAGTCAAGTGCTCACCAAGAAGAAGTAGAAGAGACTGAGGGTGAGGGAGAATAGGGTTGAAGTGTTCAACCGACAATAGAAGTGCAGAACTAGCAGTGACCATATCGGCATAGAAGAAGTGAAGAAGACTGCAGATAAGGCAAGCATAGAACCGACAAAGTGTAGTACCGGTGGAGATAAGCAGTGTAGCAGAGAGAGAAGAGAACCGGTAAAGTGCAAAACTGATAGAGAGTAGAACCGGCAGAGAAGTAGAAGAGGTTGAACCGGCAAGAGTGCAGTAGAGAGTAAGGTTGTAGCAGTGTGAGGCTTAGTAGAGAACTGATAGTGAACTGGATAGAAGATCCGACAGAGAGATTCGTAGAAGAGTTACAAAATCCATTTGTAACAAGACTATTACTTTTGTATTTGAATATACTTATTGTATACCACTGAGTTGGAGCTCGGTGTAGGGGTTGTAGCTCCTTGGGTTGGTGCTCCTTGGGTTGGTTCCCTAAATCATGGGTTGTTTCTCCTTGGGTTGGTGCCCTAAACATTGTAATCAAATATTCATTGTGAGGCTGGATTGGAGCAATAGTCTCTAGCAACATTTCTCATCGAGGTTTTTCCCATCTTGGGTTTTCCTTGTATATACTAATGTTGTGATATGTCCCATTTATGTGTGAGTGTATTTTTGTCAGTCTCCCATTGAACAGGTAAGTCTGCTTTTAGTTAGATCTGTTAACCGATATACTCACATAGGATAAGTAATGGGAAGAGTTTGGGTACCACTAATTCACCCCCTCTTAGTGGTGCATTGTGTCTAACAAGGTGCAAATGCTGAAAGGCCTGCCCAAGTGTTAAAAGAGTCTGCACACAACCTATCAGACAAAAAGCAGGAAATTTTGACAAGAAATTCAAAATTTAAAAATTTGCACCTAAAACTATCGTCGCGAAGACGTCAATCCTATGCGCTAACATTAAGTGTCTGTGCAGACGTCAAATCAAGAAAATTAAATGCCAAGAGAGTTAGTTGAACTTCAAATTTTGAAATTTAAAATTTAAAATCTAAGCGGGCTTTTCTACCACAATGTAGGTGTTGAAACAATACGTAGACATTGATGCGTCTGCACAAACGTTGGTGCACTAAAAACCCAAGAAAACCTAACTAAATTGCTTGAAAGATTGTTAAAATAGGAAAATAGACTACTAACTTAGATTGTTTTTTCTTATTTTTAATCCTTTTTTATTGTTTTTGTAATTTTTAGTTTGTAAAGAAAGCAAGAAAATCAAATTTAAGGTCAAAAACTAAGTGTCTACAAAAACTAGATAGAGGCGTCACAAAAAATCGCAGGCATTGAAGTACAAAAACCTGCAAAAGGCAGGTTAGCAAATTTTAAATTTTAGCGCATACATCGATTCCTGGTGGAGATGTTGAACTAGCAAGGCAAATGTGTTGATTTGCAGACACAGGCATTGATCTGGGACCTCTAAGCTAAAAACCACAAAAACTCAAAATTTTGATTAGTTTCTAGGGACGTGGGTCCCACCGAGTGTGCCAAAATGAACCAAGGGAAAACAAATGTGAAGCCTTGTGGTTAATTTCAAATCAAATAAACATAAAACATTCAATCATGCATGAAATAAAACCATTTATACCTTCATAATGATCTTCTCTTGCTCCTCGTATTGAGTCTTCGGTGAAGTGAAGAATGTCCCCCTTCTCCACTTGACTGGATTGGCTCTTTGATAGGATTGTGGATTTCTCTCCACTAGACAACAAGATGGGATATGATTCAAAGACTAAGAATGATGGATAATGGACTGGATTATCAGGCAAGATTTTGGCATTATGATGGCATGATGGATGATTTTGGATCTTTAATGGACAGCATAAGATTAGATGAAAAGTGGATGATTTGTGAGGAGAGGAGTCTCCAATTTATAGATTGGAGGCCAAAATGGAGGGCCAAGATTGATTTCAAAATGAAGGGTTCAGATTGATTTGAAATGGAGGAGAGGATTGAGAGGACAAGGTGTGGGATTCAAGAGATATGTCATAAAGGAATTTCTTGTCTCCACACCTCTAAAGGTACATGGGGAAGAGCTCCCAAGTACATTGGGAAGAGAAAAAGGAATTAAAATTCTTCGGAGAAAGGGGAGAGGATTGAAAATTTCCTTGGGAAGAGGATGCATGGGGAGATTCAAAGAATTTGAATTTATTTGAAAGGATCAAAGTTGACCCATAGCTTAGGGATATGCAAATGATTAAGGGGATTGATTAGGTGGGTTAATGAGTGATTAGAGTGCAAGTAGGAAAGTTAGGAGGATGTGACTTGAGGGGAGAGAATGAGTGGAGGAATATAAAATTGAGGAAAATGATAAGCATGATTAGAGGATGATTAAGTAGGCCAGATGATATGAATAAGAAAAGCGATTTGTAGGAATCACATGATTAGCGTAGTTAATTGAAATTAATTAACAAAGTAGGGTTTGGAAGAAATAAATGATATTTGAAATGATTTTTTAGAAGCATGGGAAATAATTAATTTATTGAAAAATTGATTATAAGGTTATAAAGATAAAATTGATTAAATAAGATTTAATCAATTTTAAGAGGAAGAGGATGTAAGGCCTTCCCCAAACCAAGCTTTGATTAACTTAGTTGACCATGTTTGACCCTATTAATAAATGCTATATAATATAATAGAATGGACTGTGTTAGACCGATAGATTTGTGAGAAAACAAATTGAACCAAGTTATAGAGTTATTTCACCCGGTGGTGTATATTTTGATGTGTTATGAAATTGAAATCCTACAATATCCATTGATTGGATAATCTTGATTTAACATATGTCAGCTATGTCTGGATTTAGAATTTATATGATTCCATGATTTGGATAACATTGATGAATGTTGATGCTTCATTTATATGCTTTATGATATAGAACTCAATATGATTCTAGAATAGGATAAATTTGAGATGATATATGCCACTATTGAATTTGCAGGACTTTACTATGATGATAGAAATAGGATGTATGTGTATGTATGGATCAAAATTATGAGATTATGATAATTGCTTATGTGGATTTATTTGGATATAAGATATATTGATTTGTTCAAATGTAAATTGTATGCAGAGTGTTTGATGTGTATTCTAATTCATGTGTTTTAATATTATATGAGGTTATTTGAAATTACTAATATGTAATTGAGTTGCGCAGGAAAGATTATCCATGTCACCATGGAAATATTATGGAGAACAAAACCTAGACCTATGTGCATTTGTAAAACCAGGGTTTGTCTATTTGGAGAGACAACACCCCGTTTGTATCGTATTTTATTGGTGAAAGTGATTGTTGCATGAATGTTAAATTGAATTTTGTGTAATTGTGTAAATCCAACAAGAGACAGGATTTCATGTATGATTTTGTAAAAGTATTTTCTTTGTGTCACTTGACACATGTGTTGATTTATGTTTGAGTTTATAAATTTGTCTCTTGGAGCGAGTTGTTTAACTATAGTTTTTTCAATTAATCTAATATGATTCCATATATGACTTGGGTAAAGAATCTTTGGGATGGTCAACTTAGGTTTGACCCGAAAATAAACTTTAGAGGGGTTTAAAAAGGGTTAAAGGGACTCCTAGGGGTAGTTTATTAGAGTTTCCTAAAACCCATAAGGTATACCTAAGGGTTAGGAGTAATTTTAGGCATGTTTCAACTCTCCTGTGACCATTTAGACACCCTAAAAAGTGGCTTTTCTAAGTTGTGCGAAAATTGAAATTAGAAGGCTTGAACTAAGTTGTGAACCTTCCTTTTCGAATGAGAGTTCTCTTTTCCATTTTACCTTACCTTCCTTTTCAGTTTTTAGAAACTTGTGAGAACTCTCACTAGGGTCTTCTTAAGCAAGAATGGGAGATTTTGGGGGTAATCACCCACTCTCCATTTTTGGAGACAAAGGAATTTTGAAAAGAAAAAGATAGATTTGGGATATAGAAATTGGCTAAGGGTAGAAAGAAAAGACTTGTGGAGTTGGGTTGCTCATCCTCAACAAAACTAGCATACCTTTGGGCAGTTTAAGGTTGGTTCTACCTTTCTTGTAACATTTTCTTATTGCATGTTGTTTTGAAAGAAATGCTTGTGTAAAAGACTAGTTTTCTTGCATGTATCTCTTGGAAATTTATTTGGTGTTTGGTGCTTATGCAATGTATGTGTTTTGGGAGCAATCAAGACCTCCTACTCTTGGGAGAGAGGATGGTCTTGGGGGTGGTAGAAGTGATAGTTCTTGAGTGAGAGGCTCTCATTATGAGAGTGATCACAAGGGATTTTATGTGACCCTTGTTGCATGGCTTGTTTATGCATTGGGGGTCATGAGGAGGGAAATAAGGCATGAATGCCTTGGGGGGCATAAGAAATGTGGGGTTGTTATACTTGAGGTATTTGGTTTGCCATGAGGTGGCTATATGTTTTGGTTTGCCATGAGGTGGCTATATGTTTTACCATACTTGCAGTCTCCTTAGGGTACTTGGTCCACTACCACTCTTGAAAAGACATCACGAATGTGTGGTGCAGTGTAGCCTGGGTTGGGATTGTGTTTGAGATTGTGTTTTCCCTTGTCTTTTGTGTTTGCATGTGTATTACCTGTCTAGGGCTTGGTTATCTGAGCTCAGGGGTGGCTACTAGTTAGCCTAGGCTGGGAGGTGAGCTCTCCATGGTCATAGCTTTGATTTAATTGCAGGTTGTTAGAAGAAAATAGCAGGACAAGTAGATGTGGCTAGATTTAGTTGTTGCAGAAAAATGTTGTAAATGTAATTAATGTTCTTTGAAAATTCTCACTTAATTGAAAGGAGAGACCTATTTGTAAAGTGACTGTAAAGACTTGGGAATATGTTTAAAGTTATGTAATATTTATTCATGCAATACTGCAGAAAAGAAAGAAGTAACTTTGGTTTAGTTTTCTAAAATTTATGAAAGATAACATTGTTGTGTTTTAGGATATCTTGATAAGAAATAGATTTATTTATTCATTTTATGCATTTAAACACAAATATTAGGAAAGAAATGAATTTGATTTGCATGCATGTAGGAGGCTGAAAATAAAAGCATTTAGATCAACGCAGGAAAATATAAAAGTCTTTTTATTTAATTCTGTGATTTTGTTTTATCTATGATTTTTTTTTTTTAATTTGCAGAAAATAAGAGCAAACATTTTATAGCCATCTCTAAGGTTTCTAGATTAATAAAACATAGCTATATTTAGTTGCTGTTAATAATTGTCATTTAAATATTTGTTGTAAAATTATCCAAGTCTGTCAATTTATTTATTGCAAAAAATGAATTCATAATCTAGTATATAATTGTTTAAATAAAATCTAGATTTAATTAGCTGCTAGTAAATTTATTAAATTTAGTCATTTATATAGTTGAAGTTGGAATTTATTAAATACTGGCATTATTTATATGCAGAAAATAACATGTACAGTAAACTAGTTTAAATGAAATAATAAAATTACTTTACTTTTGCTGTAAGTGAATCGGAATTTAATTAATCCATCTATTTTATCTTTGCATCTAAGAAATGTATGAGACGAAATAAATCAAAAGAAAACAATATAATACTTCAGTATTCTGTTCGAATACATACCTGGAATCAAATACTATGGTTTATTCATTACATAATTTCTATATATATATATGCAAATTCCCTGTATATACTTGTATATATATATATAAAATATATATTTATATAAATACCCACGAAAATAAATATATATATACTTATATACATATCAAAATGCATATATATATATATAATTATATTTTATCTTTTAAAAAAAAAAAGAAGGAAAAAAAATATATAAAAAAATAAATTTTTAAGGGGGGGGTCGAACACTATGCAATGCACAGTGAACGACGGAGCCACACACTGTGCACTGCGCAGTGGTCGGCGATGCCGCACACTGTGCACTGCGCAGTGGTCGGCGATGGTCGCGCCGCTCCCCAAAACCCCGCCTCCCATTACCTCCGCCTCTGTGAAATAAAAACGCCGCCGCACCTCTCAAAAAAAAAAACATTCGGCCCTGCATAAAACCTCAAACAAACAAAAAATATAAAACCCTAGCCCGGGTAGGGCTAGGGTAATAATAAGAAAATGGTAAAATTATAAAATAGGGGTATTTTATAATTCAAAATCCCTAGCTAGGGTTTGCATGGCTTTGTTTTTATAAAGTTTGGGAAATTGTTATAATAATTAAATATATATATTTATATATGTATTTATATATAAATATAAATATTTATATACACATATGAAAATATAAATAGAAAGTTGTGGAAATTAAAGAATAAAGCATATCTTTAGATTTTAATATTTATTTAGTGTTGTAGATTCTTAAGAGTATATAAAATCAAGTGGGCAAACATTGATTTTTAATCAACCTAAGGGTTTTTTTTTCTTTTTTAAAAGTAGAGATTTAATTAACATACTTGGATATAGGTTTTAGAATTAAATCTTATGGGACGTTTTTCATCATGGGCTTAATTGTATGTTAGTTAATTTAATTTGAGCACATTTTAAGTATCGGAGAATAATTTTAATTAGCTTTCTAAAATCAATTAATGGCTATCCGAGATTAATTTTGCCTGCGCCAATTAATTATCCGAATTAGTTGATTTATTAAATTCGAGTAGGCAATAAAACTATTCACTTAGAATTCGGCATTGAATTTTATTAAATTTTGAATATTTGAGCTAGTAGATAAAGTTAATCTAAACATAGTTAAGACAAAACATGTTGTAGCATTTTATATTTGTTGGTTTAATGTTTTTAAAAGATATGTTTAAAAAAAAAAAATTATCCCGATCTTGCCCTAAATTTTGGGCATGACATTTTGGTATCAGAGCCCTAGGTTCAAACACTAGTGAACATGGGCTACATTCATAACTTAGTTGAAAACAAACTATGGCTTGAAGTATAACACCTAGGTGAAAACTTGCGAAATAAGAAAGTGAAACATAAGTGAAAATTCCTTTAAGTCAATAGATCAACATATATCAATTCAAGGGGTTCCAAGGGTCACTAAAAGCCCTGAAATTGGAACTTATTAGTCATAATATTTATAAAACCCCAAAAGGCTGCGAATATTTTTTTTTTTCATTTGTATGAAGTATTCCCAGTATTTAATAAACGAAATTTAGATCATTAGTACTTATAGGGTTACCATTCAATTGGAACCCAAATGCAATAATTGCCCTAATCAAATCAAGTATGAGGAGTTAATCTTTCAATAAAATGCATCTAGGGGTGACTAAAAGAATGTCATCCATCGAGATATGTTCTTGACATGGCAAGTGAAGCAAGATAGTTAGACCTCAAATGAAGGCACCATTAACAAGATAAATAAGAATCGAGATAGATCAAATTATAATTTTAAGCTATGTGAAATTATGATGGTTAAAAAAAAAAAAAAATTAAGGCCGCCATAGCAGACATAAATGAAGAAGAGTTATAAGGAGCTCTTGCAAATCTCAGATAGAAGCATTGACCTATCCTAACGACTAGGTAACTTAAGAAAGTGGTCATGTTATATTTCTTATTAAGAGCATTTGTTAGACAATATTTGTAGCAATATAGTGGAGCTAGAGTTGGATAACCCTGCAGATAAGAACTCAAATTGATGAATGAAAATTCCCTTGGTCAGAAAACCCTAGTAATACTATAGGTGAGTTAAATAAGGAGAAAGGAGGCATAAACTTCTTGGGTGAAAACATGCATTTACAATAAACCCTAAGTCCATCCGTGGTTATATAATTGGGGAAACAAGCAAGTAAAGCCTCAACTAGTTCCTTTATGGGAAGATAATCTTGGAGAAAGTAAATAATGGAAGAAAGAGTAGAGTTGATTTAGGAATCATACAAAAATACCCATTGAGGTGCAAGGAGTGTAAAATAATTAAGATCTTGTAATATAGGAATAAGTAACTAATATTCGTTCAGAAAACTAGGAAAAAAAGTGCAACCCAATCATGGTTAGCCACTAGGTACAAGACAATATGTAACACAATTTAACTACTAGGCACAATCGAAGAAGCTTTACAAAATTTGGCTCTCAAGTGTGAAAGTATGCAAAAACATTAAGTATGGATGAAGCAACATGAGGATGGAAATGGCTTATGGAAAGATTGTATAACAATAATATAATACTAAAGTTTTAATGAGAATTAGTTGGTAGTATAAAATGATTTATGAAAACATTGATAAGGAGCCGAATTATGTGGATAGCTAAGAATTTGGAAATTATGGGAGTCTTAAGACATTGGTAATTGTTGGACATCCTTATGTTATACCATAATAGGGTAACTAGATATTAGGATGGCAAGATGGTTTGTTTAGATCAAAGAGATCGAAGGATGTGGTAGGCCGGAAATGGGCTAGTAAGTAAATATAAATAAGTAATAAGGAACGAGATAACTTCCCTTTTACTAAATTTTAATTAAAAGGAGGGGTGTTGGTCACCTTTCGAGTGCACACCCCCTTGATTTCATAGTTGCATAGTAAAGTAGGAGAGGATAAGTCCACTCTCCGAGTTGCTTGAAATATGTCTTGAAATGTGTGGGCAGAAATGGTTATCAACCGTTATCAATCTTATTTGACAATAATTCCACCCCAAATGGCTCTTAACCTTAAGTGTGAGTAATTTGACAACAAGCTCCTACCTAATGAAGGCAAGTGAATGTTAGAGATAAAAGTATAAGGAGCTAGCTTTAGGTGCTAAGAAAACAAATGATGTCCCTAGTAAAATTATAACATTACATTATTCAAATCCTAAGTGGTTCTAAGTAAACAAGTGTCAATTTTGTACCGAACTATTAATCGTGTGTGTAAGACATGAAAATGTCGATACTTGAGCTACCACGTAACATTGAATCAAGGTTTAGCATGTTAAGATAATTAATAAAAGCCATAATAAATTAAGTTATTAAGGAAGGATGTATTAACATGATGGAGGAAACTGGATATTTATAAAATAATTGATATTGAACCAAGTAACTATATAAATGTCTATTTAGTAAAAGATGACCTAATTAAGTACTATTAAACGCAACTGTAATGAAAGAGACTTTTGAGTGAGATTATTATTACCCTTATTAAATTTATTCGATCCACTTGATAATAGGAGTTATCGTATATGATATGTTAGTAATTTTCTTAATCCTATCACCTAGGAGTTTTATCGAGACCTAAGGTTTCGTTGGGTCAGCTTGTTAAGCTTCAACCTCTAATTAAGCATAGATTGCGTATAATTAAGTGTTCAAAAACATTAGTGCAAGAGGAATGGACGGAGAATGTAGAGTTAGTGCAAGCACCTGTTAGAATATAATTAAGGATGTTAATAACCCTGAATCGATAGTGGATTATATCGGAAAGTGTTGCTTGAAATAGTGAGCACGTAAAGGTTAAAATGGAACATGATTTATAAAAACGAATGCGATCTCTTGTGTCTAAGAATTTATTTCATAAATCAATAAAGGATTATAAAGAATCTAAAATCTCAAGGGTCTAATAATCACTTCTTAACACACTCGGGACGTGTGATCTTGGGTGATGTGTTGCGGTTACTCCCTATAGTATGGCTAGAATGGTCATCTTGTTCAACATTAATTTTGATTTTCTTTGAAAAATATATTGTGACACTGGGGCTAGAACTTAGTTATTTTTTTTATGAAGAGAGGACCACTAAATTTATGTTTCTTTTTATATGAACTATGGCACTTGCCATGTTTCTAGCTTTAATATTTTTCAATTGCCGGCATTTTTCTTCTTTTTATTGGACTTGGTAGAAGTAACTTGTATTTTGATCTTGTAAAGTGTCAAAGTGGTCATTTTGATGGTTGATATAACTAGCCCTAGTGATGTGATTTGTGTAAATGTCTATCATGTTCGTTGAACCACTGATAGTGTGTCACGGGAGAATACCGCAAGGATTGAAATTAGGCACAAGAATTAACAAAGAATGTGTTTTATCAAATTAAGATAAAGGAAGGAATATCCTCCTAAGTAAAATTAATTGCGAGTAATCTGAAAGAGAAAAATTTATAACAATAGTGTGACCTAGACCTAATGAATTGCGAAAGTAATGATTGTCGACTGGTAAATTTGGCATGTGTATGGAGATGATTGTGTGGATGATATCTAAAATAAGTATTAATAATTTCCATCACTCCCTTAGAATGGGATTTTTGTGTACCTTAATGTTTAGAAATGGCGAATAATGTTCCCTATAAAACTTAAACCTTGGAGCCTAGGAATATAAAAACATTTTAATCCCTAGTGGTAGAAAACTACCCTATATAAGGGCGGAATTGAAGAACCTAAATTTGATTTTGCCTTGTCACCTAAGAAAGTTGGAAGAAAGTATGCACCTAGGACGGTTTAGAAAATAGTGTATTAACACCCTAATGAGATGCCTCGAATGTAGAATAAGTAGATTCGTTGTGGTTAAGTGTGATGTCAATTTTCTTAAGTAACATGCATGGACGAGAATACAGTAGGATAAACATGCTTTTAAACAAATCCTAAACAAAGTAGAACTCCTAAAAAATTCAATATGTGTAGCCTTGATTATGATTTGGAGGGTGCAATAATGTAAGTTGTTGAAAGATAGAACTTTGCAAACACCTACCTGAGATTTAAGGGAAATGTAATAAAAATACTAAGAATTTAACCTTGTGCAGATAGTAAGTTAATTACAAAAATAAGTTGATGTTGGTATTTCAACCTTCTAGTAGGCAAGGTAAGATTTTGAGTAACTCTTTGAAATTGTGGGAAACGTTATGTCCCTACCTCGTAATTCTACTCATGCGACTTCTAGGAGTAAGTCGAACTCCAGGGGAGGAGGATGTAAGGCCTTCCGCAAACCAAGCTTTGATTAACTTAGTTGACCATGTTTGACCCTATTAATAAATGCTATATAATACAATAGAATGGACTGTGTTAGATCAATAGATTTGTGAGAAAAGAAATTGAACCAAGTTATAGAGTTATTTCACCTGGTGGTGTATATTTTGATGTGTTATCAATTTGAAATCCTAAAAGATCCATTGATTGGATAATCTTGATTTAATGTATGTCAGCTATGTCTGGATTTAGAATTTATATGATTCCATGATTTGGATAACATTGATGAATGTTGATGCTTCATTTATATGCTTTATGATATAGAACTCAATATGATTCTAGAATAGGATAAATTTGAGATGATATATGCCACTATTAGATTTGCAGGACTTTACTATGATGATAGAAATAGGATGAATGTGTATGTATGGATCAAAATTATGAGATTATGATAATTGCTTATGTGGATTTATTTGGATATAAGATATATTGATTTGTTCAAATGTAAATTGTATGCAAAGTGTTTGATGTGTATTCTAATTCATGTGTTTTAATATTATATGAGGTTATTTGAAATTACTAATATGTAATTGAGTTGCACAGGAAAGATTATCCATGTGACCATGGAAATATTATGGAGAACCAAACCTAGACCTATGTACGTTTGTAAAACCAGGGTTTGTCTATTTGGAGAGACAACACCCCGTTTGTATCGTATTTTATTCATGAAAGTGATTATTGCATGAATGTTCAATTGAATTTTGTGTAATTGTGTAAATCCAACAAGAAATTAGATTTCATGTATGATTTTGTAAAAGTATTTTCTTTGTGTCACTTGACATGTGTTGATTTATGTTTGAGTTTTTAAATTTGTCTCTTGGAGGGAGTTGTTTAACTATAGCTTTTTCAATTAATCTAATATGATTCCATATATGCATTGGGTAAAGAATCTTTGGGATGGTCAACTTAGGTTTGACCCGAAAATAAACTTCAGAGGGGTTTAAAAAGGGTTAAAGGGACTCCTAGGGGTAGTTTATTAGGGTTTCCTAAAACCCATAAGGTATACCTAAGGGTTAGGAGTAATTTTGGGTGTGTTTCAACTCTCATGTGACCATTTAGACACCCTAAAAAGTGGCTTTTCTAAGTTGTGCGAAAATTGAAATTAGAAGGCTTGAACTAAGTTGAGAACCTTCCTTTTCGAATGAGAGTTCTCTTTTCCATTTTACCTTACCTTCCTTTTCAGTTTTTAGAAACTTGTGAGAACTCTCACTAGGGTCTTCTTAAGCAAGAATGAGATATTTTGGGGGTAATCACCCACTCTCCATTTTTGGAGACAAAGGAATTTTGAAAAGAAAAATATAGATTTGGGATATAGAATTTGGCTAAGGGTAGAAAGAAAAGACTTGTGGAGTTGGGCTGCTCATCCTCAACAAAACTAGCATACCTTTGGGCAGTTTAAGGTTGGTTCTACCTTTCTTGTAACGTTTTCTTCCTGCATGTTGTTTTGAAAGAAATGCTTGTGTAAAAGACTAGTTTTCTTGCATGTATCTCTTGGAAATTTATTTGGTGTTTGGTTCTTATGCAATGTATGTGTTTTGGGAGTAATCAAGACCTCCTACTCTTGGGAGAGAGGATGGTCTTGGGAGTGGTAGAAGTGACAGCCCTCGAGTGAGAGGCTCTTGTTATGAGAGTGATCACAAGGGATTTTATGTGACTCTTGCTGTATGACTTGTTTATACATTGGGGGTCATGAGGAGGGAAATAAGGCATGAATGCCTTGGGGGGCATAAGAAATGTGGGGTTGTTATACTTGAGGTATTTGGTTTTCTATGAGGTGGCTATATGTTTTGGTTTTCCATGAGGTGGCTATATGTTTTACCATACTTGCAGTCTCCTCAGGATACTTGGTCCACTACCACGCTTGAAAAGACATCATGAATGTGTGGTGCAGTGTAGCCTGGGTTGGGATTGTGTTTGAGATTGTGTTTTCCCTTGTCTTTTGTGTTTGCATGTGTATTACCTGTCTAGGGCTTGGTTCTCCGAGCTCGGGGGTGGCTACTAGTTAGCCTAGGCTGGGAGGTGAGCTCTCCATGGTCATAGCTTTGATTTAATTGCAGGTTGTTAGAAAAAAATAGCAAGACAAGTAGATGTGGCTGGATTTAGTTGTTGCAGAAAAATGTTGTAAATGTAATTAATGTTCTTTGAAAGTTCTCACTTAATTGAAAGGAGAGACCTATTTATAAAGTAACTGTAAAGACTTGGGAATATGTTTAAAGTTATGTAATATTTATTCATGCAATACTGCAGAAAAGAAAGAAGTAACTTTGGTTTAGTTTTCTGAAATTTCTGAAAGATAACATTGTTGTGTTTTAGGATATCTTGATAAGAAAGAGATTTATTTATTCCTTTTATGCATTTAAACACAAGTATTACGAAAGAAATGAATTTAATTTGCATGCATGTAAGAGGCTGAAAATAAAAGCATTTAGATCAATGTAGGAAAATATAAAAGTCATTTTATTTAATTCTGTGATTTTGTTTTATCTGTGATTTTTTTTTTTTAATTTGCAGAAAATAAGAGCAAAGATTTTATAGCCATCTCTAAGGTTTCTAGATTAATAAAACATAGCTATATTTAGTTGTTGTTAATAATTGTCATTTAAATATTTGCTGTTGAATTATCCAAGTCTGTCAATTTATTTATTGCAGAAAATGAATTCATAATCTAGTATAGATTTATTTAAATAAAATCTAAATTTAATTAGCTGCTGGTAAATTTATTAAATTTAGTCATTTATATAGTTGAAGTTGGAATTTATTAAATACTGGCATTATTTATATGCTAAAAATAACATCTACAGTAAACAGTTTAAATGAAATAATAAAATTACTTTACTTTTGTTGTAAATGAATCAGAATTTAATTAATCCATCTATGTTATCTTTGCATCTAGGAAATTTATGAGAAGAAATAAATCAAAAGAAAACAATATAATACTTCAGTATTTTGTTCGAATACATATCTGGAATCAAAATACTATGGTTTATTCATTACATAATTTCTTTTATATATATATATATATATATATATATATATATATATATATATATATATATATATATATATATATGCACATATATATATAAATATAAATATATATAATTATATTTAATCTTTAAAAAAAAAAGAAGGAAAATAAAAAAATAAAAAAATTAATTTTAAGGGGGGGCCCGAACACTGTGCAACCCACAATGATCGGCGGGGCCGAACACTGTGCAATGCACAGTGGACGGTGGAGACGCACACTGTGCACTGCACAGTGGTCGGCGGTGTTGCACATTGTGTAGTGGGCGGCCATGGTTGTGTCGCTCCCTAAAACCCCGCCTCCCATTACCTCCGCCTCTGCGGAATAAAAACGTCGTCACACCTCTCAAAAAAAAAACATTCGGCCCTGCATAAAACCTCAAACAAAAAAAAATATAAAACCCTAGCCCGGGTAGGGCTAGGGTAATAATAAGAAAATGGTAAAATTATAAAATAGGGGTATTTTATAATGCAAAATCCCTAGCTAGGGTTTGCATGGCTTTGTTTTTATAAAGTTTGGGAAATTGTTATAGTAATTAAATATATGTATTTATATATAAATATAAATATTTATATACACATACATGAAAATATAAATAGAAAGTTGTGGAAATTAAAGAATAAAGCATATGTTTAGATTTTAATATTTATTTAGTGTTGTAGATTCTTAAGAGTATATAAAATCAAATGGGCAAACATTGATTTTTAATCAACCTAAGGGTATTTCTTTTTTTTAAAAAGTAGCGATTTAATTAACATACTTGGATATAGGTTTTGGAATTAAATCTTATGGGACGTTTTTCATCATGGGCTTAATTGTATCTTAGTTAATTTAATTTGAGCACATTTTAAGTATCGGAGAATAATTTTAATTAGCTTTCTAAAATCAATTAATGGCTATCCGAGATTAATTTTGCCTGCACCAATAAATTATCCGAATTAGTTGATTTATTAAATTCGAGTAGACAATAAAACTATTCACTTAGAATTCCGCATTGAATTTTATTTAATTTTGAATATTTGAGCTAGTAGATAAAGTTAATCTAAACATAGTTAAGACAAAACATGTTGTAGCATTTTATATTTGTCGGTTTAATGTTTTTAAAAGATATGTTTTAAAAAAAAAAATTATCCCGATCTTGCCCTAAATTTTGGGCATGACAGAGGACTAACACAATTAATTAAATTAATTATGTGGAAAGGCATAAATTAATCAAATATTAATTTAATTAATTTTAGGTGTCTACAGTCAGATTGGAGTATGTATCTACAAAATAATAGATTGCAGATATCTTCACGAAGGCTTTGCCTAAAGATACATTCATATTGTTGAGAGTTTGTTGAGTGTTGATTTCTTTCTTTGCATTGATTGTTTTTCACATTCATATGTTACCATCAATTCCAAAGGTGGAGATTGTTGGATATTGTTGAGAAGTTTGTTGGAATGATGCATTGTCATTGATGTCAACATATTCTTCTATGTATTCCAGTGTTGTAGTCAGATTGGATGAGTTGGTTTGGTCAATATGTTGCAGTTGAGTTGTTGTAGTTTAATGGGTTTTGAGATGAGCATCTCTAGTTGATTCAACAAAAGTTTCAGTGGTCCACATGATGTTTTGATCAAGCTGTGAGATCCGGTATTATGGTTGATATTTAATTGTTCGTGTTATTTGGTATTCTGGATTGTGCTCTGCATTACTCTGAAATTGCAATATTTTGGTTTGCAGATTTGGCAGAGTGTTTGGGACGTTCATATGTGTCTTCAATTCAGATGGTTCATGATTTGGTGGTCTGCAAGTGAATCTTTCAGTTTGACCGGCAGCTCAGTGTGTGTTCTTGAGATTCAATATAATGATGATGAAGACTCTAATAAGTGGTGATGTTATGGTTGTTTCTATGGTGATTTGCATTGCTTGTGGATGTTTCTAGATCATGTTCTATCCATGTTGATGGTTTGCATTGATCGTTGTATGTGTTATTAATCATTTTCTTGATCTGGTGGTGTTCTTCATGTTATACGACATTCATGATGATTGTAGCATGTTGCGGATGCTCGAGGTGTTTCTTGTGTGCGGTGTTGGTTTAGGTCCAAACTATGTCTTAGCCGATATTGTTTTGGTCTGCATGTATTGTTGTAGCGTGTGAGGTTACTATTTTGTAATTTGTGTTAAGCGTTTAACCGACCTTGAAATATAGGTTGATAATTTGTATAAATATATGTAATATTCATGAGAGAGATGTATCTGTGTGTGTGAATATTGATTTAATCTTTCAGTAGCAGACGAAAAGTGTGAAAGAGTGTGAAGAAGTGTGAAAGAGAAGAGTTTGAGTATATACGCTTAACTGGAACTGGAACTAGGCATAAGAAGATGCTATTTTATCAGTTCATGATCCTCCAAGTGTAATCCGAATGTTTTTGTAAGGCAGTGAGCCTTTCCCAAGGTTGTAGCCCTTCTTGTTTTGTGATTTGAGTAGTGAGCTCTAAGCAATGTACCTGAATGCATGTGCATTCCCCATTGTAATATTTTCACTTACTCCTAATAGGGTATTATCTCATTGTGGGTAGGTTCCCATCGTTGTTTTTCCCTTAACCAGGTTGTCCACATCAAAAATCTTGATGTTATGTCTGTGATTGATGTGGTGTTGATTTATGTTTTTACTGTTTATTATCATATCTAAATTTAAGCTTGAGTTCTGTAGAGTTTGATAGCAAACCAATTCACACCCCCCCCCACTCAGTTTGTTGCATTGTTTCCAACACACCATTCCCATTTTCTTATTATTCTCCATGGAGTGAATAATTTCATGAGTGGTGAGGACTACGTCAAGTATCTATGTCCCCTACACAAACCCTTTTTGATTGACGGAAACAAGTTTTAGTAGAAAGGGTTTAAGTTGATTAATCATCACTTTAGAGATAATCTTATAAAAGCTATTGTGGTATGCTCAAATTCATCATTGCTAAATAGGAAATAAGGAAAATCTCAAATCCCTTAACTATCTAAGTAATTTGAACACAAACCAATGAAATAGATGCAAAATAGACTAAAATTAAACAATGTAAAACTCCCTATTGTGCATCATGGCTTCCATTGTTCTTCTCCTCTTTGTGGTATGGTGGCTCTCAGATATCGCGCTGACAACTTGCAAATGACACAAAGATTCAAAGTTCGTGATTGTTGAAAATGGAGATTGAATGCTCAATTTATCGATAATTGGAGAGGATTGATTGAAAGGTAGAACAAAATGATCAAGAGGTGGAACTTAGGTGAGCTCACATATTGATTGATAGTTGAACTGTTGATTTGGAGGTGAAACATAATAGATTGAATAGATTAAATGAGTTAACTGATTGAGAAAAAGCTAACTGAAGGAAGAAAAGAATGATTGGAGGAAATAAAGAGGAAAAGCTAACTAGAAGATGAAAACGAAGATTGGAGAGATAAATGATTTAATTAATTAATTTAGCGTGTTCTTGCACTTTGACTTAGATTTTCAATTTAATCTTGGCATGAGGTTTATTCAAATAATTGAATTTATTTCAAATTCAATTTTGTATTTGAATATATTTTGAACTTGACTTTGATTTTCAATTTGATTTTTGAAATCATGCACATGTAATTAGAAGAATTTAAAATTAAATGAAATTAGAATTTGGGGATTTGGAAATGGAATTAGAAGAATTAATTAGCTAGTTAAATAATTTAAAGAAACTATTTAATTATTTTAGAAATGGAATTTAATTAAATAATAAAGATTATTTAATTTAAAGGATTAAATCACAATTAATTAAATAATTAATATTTAATTAATATTTAGAAAAGGGTTAATAATTAATTGATTAGAGATAGAAAATAGAATTTATTTAAATAATAAAGATTATTTAAATTGGGGAATTAATTAGAATTAATTAAATAATAAATATTTAATTAATATTAGAAAATGGTTAAAATGATTAAATAATGATAGAATAAGAAATAGAATAATTAGTAAGATGGTGAGGAAATATGAAATTACAAGAATGAGATTAATTAACTTAATTAAATAATTAAAGAATTATTTAATCAACTAGACGAATAATTAGTACATGATCAATGAGACATTTTTAGGTGTCTACATTTGCCCCTCTTCGAGACAAAATCAGAATGACATTGTTTCAAAGAAAACAAAAAATTATGCCCCAGTGTGCCTTGGTACCACTGTATAGTGTAAATATGCCCCCTCGGAAAAGGTGGTCAAAAAATTCAAAAATTGAGACCATAGTTTCAATATCAGTATAATGAGAAATCATGTGAAGTTTCATGCAATTTCAAGTTCATTTGAGTAGCCTACAAGTTGTTTGAAGGTGGCGGGGACCACGGGCATTGAGGTGTCAAAAAACCCTAATTTGAGCTATAAATGGAGATTTTAGGTTTTCATTTGTTCATTTGCATTGTGATAAGTTCTTGGTTTTCTTCGAGTATTTTGTGTTTTCCTTTGAGTATTTGATCATCATGGCTGACTATAGAGATTGATTGCATTTGTCTAACTGAGTACGTTCTTATCAGAGACCTTCAGGGACTGGCAGCATGGTATTTTTCTAGATATTTGCCTTTTTTGTTATTTTTCCGAAAAAAATTCCAAAGACCTCATTTGCAACCCTCACGCATTCACATGTCATTTTTTATGCATTTTCTTTAACTCTTACGCAAGCGTGCAAACTATTACGCATTATCTTTAAATGTACCGCATTCATGCTAAATGTCACGCATCCACTGGAAGTGTTACGCATTAGCTCATTCTATGACGCATTCATGGTAAATGTCATGCATAAGCCTTTATTGTACCGCATAAGTGCTAAATGTCACACATAGGTGTAAAACATTATGCATTTGTTGTATATTGAAATTTTTTGTCATGCGCTTGATAATTTCTTGGGTTCTCATTATTTGATATCTGATATTTTCAACATTTTCTCTGTGCAGGAGAATATTGGAGTGTTATACTACCAACAGAGTAGACCCAGCGGACTTGATCTTCGTGTCGATTTACTTGAGGAGGTTGCACATATTCGACATCTTGGATTATATTATGTTTTACATTTTCTAGGGGTTACGACCAACAGGACCTTGATTACAGCGCTGATAGAGCGATGGCACCCCAGGACATTTTCTTTTCATCTTCCTACTAGTGAGGCATCCATTATCTAAGAGGATGTATGGCATATACTACATATTCCTATTCATGCTGAGAGAGTTGTCTACGATCATGACGATGGTGTTGCAAGATTGTGTGCCCTTTTTGAGTGTGAGGTGCAAGACTTACAAATTAGTGGACCTTATGATATCCCTTGGGCTCGCTTGGACTATGATGATCTAACTATCATTTTATGCAATATCGTAGGTGGTTTGTTGATTTTTGATAGACGAGGTCATGGATTTCCAGTTGGATGGGGTAGAGTGCTCCATGATATGATTGTTCATCATCGAGTATATTTTTTGAGTCTGTGTCTCTTAGCCATGGTTTATTATCAGATGCATGACATTGTATACCTTGGATACCGATCTATCAGTTGTGGTGTGACATTGCTATAGACTTGGGCATGGGAGCACATATCTATCACTAGACCTATTATTCATGTTGACTTGTAGCCTGGTGAGCCTTATGCTTATAGGTACACAGCTGGTATTAGACACAGGGGTTCGAGTAACACCTTATACTAGCGACATCGGCTTGATATTTTGCAACATTTCATTTGTAGACCATATTTAGACTGCCCCGGTTGGGAAGATGATGCACAACACTTTCCTTTCTATAGACAACAGAGATATCTTATTGGCAGGACAGTTGAGACTCAAAGGATCATTGAGATGTCTCTTCCATGACGAGTACTCCGACAGTTTGGGGAGGTACAGGTGACACCTATTGTTACCATGTATTTTGCTCTTGTTTCTCATGAGGTTTCTGATTAGGGTGTATGCATACAACCACATGTTGTTGCTGTCGATTTTGATTCTCTTCAGCCATTACCTTGGGGTTGGAGTGCAGGTCCAACATATCCAAGGTCTACTTTGGAGTATGATGCATGGTGGCACAGACATAGGCTTATTCCACTAACTGATCCTATTGTTCTAATTACAGTACAGTAGATACGACATCCTAGACAGCGACTGAGGATTGACATGTGGGAGAGAGTTGGAGGAGGAGAGGAGAGTGGAGAATCTAGGGGGGCAGGAGATGAGGGGGGAGATGAGGACGTAGAAATTGGTGGAGACACTGAGTCTATGAGAAGCAGAGATGACGATGATTCTTCAGAGTCATCGAGAAATGAGGACGGTGATGATGATGATGATATGCAAGAGCTAGAGGACGTACCTACTGCAGAGGGTGAAGGAGGACAAGTGGGTGACAGGGATGATGATGATTCACACATTCTCATAGTGCGGATTTGGAGTCTAGAGGATGAGGCTGCTAGACGAGATGTAGAGCGAGAGGCATACCACAGAGACTACGGTGCACTAGAGATTGAGAGGGGTCGTCTCCAGAGGGAGAGAGATGAGGCCGTGAGACAGTCGCAGATGATTCAGGTTGCCTATGATCAGCACTTTTCTCCAAGTACTGATGCACGAAGTCATTCTAACAAACTTTATTACATTGCACAGGAGGCTTTTTATTATCGATGGCTTTACTATGACACTGTACCTGAGGGACAAAGAGCTCCTAGCTTTAGTGCGGTTAGAGGTCATTCCAGTTCCAGTAGGACTTCTACATGGAGGACTAGTAGTGGTAGTGTTATCGGTCCACCTCGACATCTTGGGGCAGCATCTAGTGGGCAAGATCCACCTGCTGATAGAGGCAGTGTTGGTTGAGACATTTTGATCATGTTATCTGAGCCTACGAGCTTGTTTATGATTATTCTATTTGTACACATTATAATTTTTGAGTTATATATATATGATATGCAGTTTTTTGGCGGCGATTTATGTATTGTTTTCCATGCATGTTGAATGATGCTATGAGGTATGTGATGCATGTCTATATGATTTATGAATGATGTTATGAATGCAATGATTTATTATTTTTTATATGATTCTATATGATTTATGAATGATGTTATGAATGCAATAGTTTAATGCAATTTAAAACTATATGGATGCCTTGAATTATATGGATGCATTTTGAATTATATGGATGCACTTTGAAACTATATGGATGTACCTTGAAACTATATGGATGTACCTTGAAACTATATGGATGCATTTTTGTTTTTTGATTGATAATGTCAGAATATTCTTTTAACTCAAATATACCTTGAAGAAATGTTAGTAAGATGAAAGGAAATAAGAGATTGATGAAAGAATAATGTTAGAAAAGAATATGATTTAGAAAGAAGATGGGAAATCAACAAACTATCAATAAACAGATGAGATGAGAATGAAATTGAATGAATCACGAACCTATGTTATTTATTTTATTACGCAATATGCATTTATCACTGAGCCTAATTATTGAACAATGAAGCTTAGCACATCATGGTATAAGGAACCAAGATGTAAAGATGTCTCATTGAAGAAATAAACACGTAGCAGACAAGGAGTGAACCCCTCCATTCTGGGAAATACACTAGGGGTCGAGGTATGTGTGGCATTCAATAGCTGAATGCTCCTATCACAGACATGCCCAATAGAGCAACTTCCCTAGAACTTCATCAGTTCACACCACAAACAACAAACAAAGAAAAGGATAATGCCCATCATGGCTCATCTAGTCACTTGTGGACTGTTGGAATTATGCATGAATTGATTATGTGTTGCATTTATGTTTTGTCATTGATGTCAACACTAGATATTATGGATGGTTACCAACAGATAGGTTTTGGTTACCGGTAGTAGATCTAGTGTTACTGACAGAAGAGATTATCTATTGGACACTTCTATTAAGTTTGGATCGATGGAATGTGATTGGTTACATGTGATATGTGCTTCTAGAGCATGTTTTGGTCAGTTGGTATTGGCTTGGTATTGGATACTATCATACACTCTTGCAAACCCTTATCGACATTAGTTTAAGGCTTTATTGACAGAGCTTTCACTAAGGAATTGTGATAGGATGCATAAGTGGTGTTGGTGCGGCTTCTAGATGGATTTCAAGATGTTGAAGATGTTCTTTGATCATGCTTCAACTGCTTGAAGACATTGCTTTGGCATGGTGGACCTAGAATAGGTCTGGTGCCTATCTAGGTTATGGACTAGTATTATGATAACATGTACTCTACAAGTTATCGGGATGTTTTGGGAGGATTTATGGATTTTTTATTGTTGTTTTGGTCTTAAGCCGACATGGCATATCATTGTAATATGGAATTATGTAATGATCTTATTGTAATATCTTTTAGGTGGCCGACCTAATTGGTTTAGGTCTTAGGGTTGGTATAAATGAATGTAAGATCTCATTGTAGATCATGGTGTGGAAATAAAAGGTGTATCGTGGTCATTAATTGTAATATCATATGCAAAGGATCAGGTCGATCATAGGTGATCAAATTAGGATTAAGGAAGAGGTCAAAGGCCTCTGGTATTGAGCTTAACCAGGACTATAATCAGGCATGGTAGATGTTATCTCTAGCAGTTCACTTTATTGGATTGTTGTCCATTTATCTCGAGGTGGTTTTAACCTCTGTAGTCAGTGAGACTCTTTTGTAATGAGTATTATGCTCTAGGCGGTGTGCCTTCCTACATGTGCAGGCCCCTCATTGTATCACATACTTTCTGCAGAAGTATCATCTGACTGTGGATAAGCTTCCCATCATGGTTTTTCCCATTCCAGGTTTTCCACGTACAAATCATGGTGTTATGTGGTATGGTTGTTTTGCATTGATTATTTGTTTAATTGTTGAGTTACATTGTTTATCGGCATCTATTTCTGCTTTACCGGTATTTGAATGTTTATGTGCTCCGGTTTAAGGTTGTATTGTGGATTAAAAGTTATAATTGTCAACAACTGATTTAACCCCCCCCCTCTCGGTTGTTCACCAATTATCCTACCAGTGGACATCCTTGAGTACAATAGGAACATAATCTGTCGCCAAATGATAAAAGATAAAGACTAACCGGATAAACTTTACTAGCTATATTGACCTTGTGCCTTCATTCTCAGTTGCTTGATGTGATGGTTATTAATGTCTGATCTCTGAAAGTTATGGACCCCGTTTAAGACTGGCCTGTCTGATTTCGAGTGTATCGTCTTCTGTTTAAGACAAGATAATGATCACTTGATATGGATATGATATGATTGATAAGACAGTTGATCAGTTGATTGCAGATGTTTGACTGGATAGTTGTATCCTTTGTTAACTTCGTGCGAAGCGTTTGCTGGATATCTGTTAGGGTATTTGTTTCTTGCGAGACATTTTATTGCAAGTTTTTAGATTGATTGATTTTCGATTTTTGGTTCTTTTCCAAGAGCTTTTTCGATGTTTTTGGATTATGCGGATCGATATTTGAATTTTTTGATTGATTTTTCACAACATTATGCAGATGTTTTTTTATTTTTTGAAGGATTTTTTAATGTTTTTGGATTTTAAGTTTTTCATTGTTTTTTGGAGTTTTTTTAGGATCGTATTTGAATATTTTTGGTTGATTTTTTTAGGAATTTTAACGATTTTTAGGATTTTTTTCATGATGTTTTCGAAATGTTTTTGGTTGATTTTTTTCAGGACTTTGAATGATTTTTAGGATTTTTTCAGTTATGCCCCCAATGTACAGACCTGTATGACATGATGATCTATAGAATGCATGTGGAGATAATGAATTTTCGATATGACCTATGTTAATAAAATATGTATGATGAAGATGCATTTCCTATTCAAATAAGGATAACTTTTTTTTTGTTTAGCATTTTGTAATACACCCATTAAATTGGAGGTACAAAACATTTAGTAGATAAGTGGTCAATCCATCTTTAAGGTCCTTTGGAACATCCAAATTAACACACTTAGTGACTATGATTTACAAATGGAGATGCAGAAAACTTCCCCATTGGTTCTTGAAACTTTGATCTTCTTCTGCCCATGTGTGTGCAAATGAGTTAATTCCCGCTCTTGTGTTCACCAAAGATCCTTAGCATCCTATATGACTAGCTACGTGGATTATCCTTTCAAAAGAATCTCGAATAGAGCCTCACTACCAGCAAGCTTTTAGAGCTCCGACAAGGTTATAGATCGTAATTTCTCAAATATTTCTCCATTGCCAATAGGCATTCATTGCCCTGATGGAGTTACTTGCATCTTCCCATAGTCAATATTTTTGTCACACTTTGTATGCGTGATATTTCAATAATATATCATTGCTCTTTTGCCTTGAGATGAATATTTGGCATAGCACTTGTTCTTTTTTTATTTTCTTGCCTTGACTTGTAAGTAATGAAACCTACTTCGGTGTGACAATTACAACGGTGCTGAAGTGGAATTTTATATTTCTCACGAGTCATATGATCACCTAGGTGTCTAGAATTAATTAGAGATTTTCTTAATATGTTTGAGATATAGCATTTGATAGATTCTCGGTTAACAAGTCTCAAATAGTGAAATCACTACCCAACCATAAGTAAAGCATCGTCACAGGGTAATGTTGAAAATGAAAGACCTTAGGACCTCAAAGACTTCATGTCCAAATATCTAAGAAAGGAGATGACCGTTACTTTTATTGAATGCAAATAGATGACCAACTTAGATAGTTGCCTTGTTTTATTGATGCTGCTATATGCAAATACAGAAACTTTGAGAATGTGATTTCTGAATATGATGGTGCTTGGAAAGAAACTATATGCGATCCAGTGCTTTGAATAAAATGATATTCAATGCGGAAAGTAAAACCTAAACTAACCCATCCCTTAGGTATAATATTGTTTAAGGTGCATGTTGTTCATAGGGTCAGAGAATGGATCTCCCTCCATGGTAGCCAAATTGTATGCTCCATTGCCTATAACCCTTGTTATGATAAAAGGACCTAGCCAATTAGGTTCAAACTTCCCTGGCTTTTCTCATTTTGCTAGGTTCCTTTGGTTCTCTTTGAGAACTAGATCTCTCACTTCAAAAGTTCTTAGGTCAACTCGTTTATTGTAACTTCATCTCAGTCTATTCTGATAACCTTGCAGATGATTGAAAGTAGTTTGTCTCTTTTCATCGAGCATTTCTAGTTCTTGTAACCTTGCAACCTGATAGTCTTCCTCTGATATGATGTTTTTTAAGGAGACTCTTAAAGATAATAGTTCTATTTAAATAGGTAATATTTCTTCTATACCATAGACCAAGGAATATGTTGTTGCTCTTGTAGGGGTACGTACTCCTGTTCTATAATCCTAAAGAGTGGGATTTAACTGGAGATGCCAATCCCATCCTATGCCAGTGACAACTTTCTTAAGGATCTTCAATATTGTCTTGTTTGTTGCCTTTGCTTATCCATTGATTTGCCAATAATATGGTGTTGCAAATCTCTATTGTATTTGAAATTTGTCACACAATTCTTGTTAGGTCCAGAGACAACTAAGAGGGGGAGGTGAATCAGTTGTCAAATAAATTCAAACCAAAAACAACTTAACCAACTTAATGCTTAATACCGGTAAACCAATTAAGTATGTCGGTAATTGCTATACCGGTAAAGATTAATGCATGAAACATAAACATAAAGTCATCCACAACACATGACACCAATATTTGTACGTGGAAACCCTATAAGGGGAAAAACCATGGTGGGAAACCTTACCCATAATCAAATGATACTACTGTAGATAGTAAGTGTACATAAATGGGGTCTGCACATGCAGAAAAACCAACAGCCTAGAGCTCACTGCTCAAACACAAAATGGGAGTCACACTGACTACAGTTGGATGGTTAAATCCAATAAGAATGTACTGCACAAAATAGCATCTTCATATGCTGGATTCAGTACCGGTGTAATGTTGATATGCTTTCACAAAAACCTAGCTTCACCTTCAAATGATGTCTGTGTGTATTGCACTGCTTAATCTCGCATATACCTTCACACAATTCTTTTCCACATTCCACACTTGATCTTACAAATAAGATCTTACCTTTATACCATAACCTAAGACCAATTTTAGTAGGTCGGCTCTACAAGATATTACAATAAAAACATTTTACAAATAATATAATATTCAATGCAATAACCCATTGAACATGTCAGCTTAATGCATTTACAACAATAATTAATCATTTCCATAGTGTGCCATGCTGATCTGGAAAAGATAAACCTGCCAGTGTAACCCTAGGTAACCCTGGACCTATTTGTCGGTAAAAGAAAATATGCAAATATGAATATGCCAATGATTAATTCATTAAGATAAGATGTCCACATGATGTCTTCGATATTACCAAGTGTCTTCCATATCATTTCAAGTGTTGATGATCATTATATCTTGTCAGTGAACTATATACCAGTAATTGTGCAATAGTTACTTGCTTGTCAGTGAATGCTGCTAGATCTCCAAAGTGCTAGTGTTTTAGTAGGTGTTGACATCAATGACAAAACCATACCAAAATACCAACAATCTCCCCCTTTGGCATTGATGGCAACACAAGATGGAAAAACCATCAAAGTGCCAAAATAGAAATGCCAAAAAACCAACAATCTCCAAAAAGATCATAACCAGAATACATAGAGTAATAGTCTCTCCTAAACATCAATCTCTCCCCCTGGGAGCAACATGTGTTATCCAAAGTTTCCATACCAATCTCTCCAAAAGATAATGTGTTTTTCCATATATCTCTCCCCCTTTGACATCAAATGCCAAAGTTATAATAAAACCAAGTTCATATACAAAATACCAATTAATTTAATATACCAACTACTCCCCCTGAGAAGTAGCTTCCTCATCAAAGACCGAAGTAAAAGATTTGTCTTTTAATTCTCCCAGTTGATGACAATCATCAACTGTCTAAGTTTCTACCGGTGGTGGTATGACTCCAAGCTAATCTCTGAGATATTCAAAAGTCTCCTTAGGCAAAGGTTTTGTGAAAATATCTGCAAGTTGTTCTTTAGTATTCACATAAACCAGTTTTATCTCCTTTTCTTCAACTTTTTCCCTTAGAAAATTCAATTTGATAGAAACATGTTTTGTTTTAGAATGTAGTAATGGATTCTTAGATATATCAATTGTTGCAGTGTTATCACAATATAAGGTAATAGGTTCCTTGCATTTTACCTTTATGTCTTTCAACATTTTCTTAAGGCATAGTACCTATGTACAGTTAGTTGTCGTTGCAACATATTCTGATTCTGTTGTTGATAAAGATGTACAACTCTGTTTCTTACTCAACCAAGAAAATAGTTCGTTTCCAAGAAAGAATGCTCCGCTAGTGGTTTTTTTTCTATCATCCACATCTCCTGCCCAATTTGCATCTGTGTATGCACATAATTCAAAGTTTTCATCTCTAGGATACCATAATCCAAGATTTATAGTGCATTGTAAGTACCAGAAAATCCTTTTACAACTGATTCATGATTTTCTCTAGGATTACTTTGAAATCTAGAAACAATGCATACTGCATTCATAATATCAGGTCTTGTTTGTGTCAAATACAATAAACCTCCTATCATAGATTTGTATCTAGTTGGATTAACAGGTGTAGATTCATCCCTTTGAGATAATTTGTTATTTGTAGTCACAGGTGTGCTTACCGATTTAGAGTTCTCCATCCCAAATTTCTTTAGTAACTCTTTCAAGTATTTGGATTGACTCAAGAATATACCTTTATCAGTCTGTGAAATCTGCAATCCTAAAAAGAATTTTATTTCTCCAATCATAGACATTTCAAATTCTTGCTGCATTTTAGTAGAAAATTCCTTACATAAACCATCTTCTCCTCCAAAGATTATATCATCAACAAATACTTCTATAATCAAGATGTCATCATTAGTTATTTTGTAATATAAATTGTTGTTTGCATTTCCTTTAGTAAAACCATTCTTTAAAAGATACTTATCCAATCTTGCATACCAAGCTCTTGGAGCTTGTTTTAATCCATACAGAGCTTTCCTTAACCTGCAAACCATATCATTGTCTTCTGTCAAAGAAAATCCATCAGGTTGTTCAATGTATACTTCCTCTTCAAGATCTCCATTCAAAAATGCACATTTAATATCCATTTGATAAACTTTGTAGTTCTTGTGTGTTGCAAAAGCCAAGAATAATCTAACTGCCTCAATTCTAGCTACCAATGCAAAGGTTTCACTGTAATCAACTCCTTCTTTCTAAGAATATCCCTTACACACTAGTCTTGCTTTATTTCTGACAACCTTAACATCCTCATTAAGTTTGTTTCTGAATACCCATTTGGTTCCAATTACATTTTTATCTTTAGGTCGAGGAACTAATGTCCAAGTGTTATTTTTCTCAATTTGTTCTAATTCTTCTTCCATAGCTTTAATCCAAAATTTATCTTCACATGCCTCATTAACAAATGATGGTTCAATTTGAGAAATAGGACATACCTCTTCATTTTCTTTCCTGCTTTCTTCAAGTTCTCTTGCATAAAAGGCTTTCCAATCAGATTTGTCAAATGATGGAGAAGATGATGTTGATGCTTTAAAGGCTAAATGTGTCTTAATAGTAGCAACAAGACCAAATTCTTCAATTTCAAAAGCTCAAAGTTTCCTAATCAATGTATCCCTAGTTACTGATGTATTAGGCATTGTTCTTAACTCATTTATAGCAGTAACCTTCATTTTATATGCTGGTGGCAATCCTCTTAAAAATTTTGAAACAATTTCATCCTCACTTAAGGTTCCTCCACAACATTTAATACCCAAAACAATTTCATTTACTCTTTCCATAAAAGTAGAAATCCTTTCATCTTCTTCCATTTTCAGATGTTCATACCTGACCCGGAAGCTTTCAAGTTTTGCAATTTTGATTGTGGAATCTCCTTCATTCAGTGTTTCCAAATGATCCCAAATAGCTTTAGCAGTAGACCTATCTGATAATCTCATGATTTGTTGATCTGATAATGCGCTCAAAAGTGCTTCTCTTGCTTTGCAATCATTTTCCTCATCTTTAGCCAAGGTAGTTGGACTAGGCTGACTAGGTACAGCAGTAGTGTAACCTTTCTTTGTAACTTCCCAGACATCTTTACCAATGCAATCAAAGTTTAAATGACAGAGTCTCTTATGATTTGTCGATAATATGGTGTTGCAAATCTCTATTGTATTCAAAATTTGTCACACAATTCTTTCATTTCTTGATTTTTGAATAGACGTCCATTGTCTATCACTATGCACATTGGAATCTTGTATCGATAGATAATGTAATTAAGCATGAACTTTTCTATTTGCTTTCCAGTGGTGTATGTAAGGGGAATTGCATTGAACCATTTAGTAAAATACTCAGTAGTTGTTAAGATGAATTTGTATCCGTTGGAAAAAGTAGGATTGGTTTTACCAACTAGATCTAACCCCCATTGTGAAAATGGCCCTGGTGATGTAATAGGTTGAAGGTCTTGTGTCGGTGCAAGAATGAGGTCTCCATGCATTTGACATTGTTTAAATTTTTGTACATATTTATAGGTGTCCTTTTCCATAATTGGCCAATAATATCCAGTTCTTAACAATTTCTTTAACAGAGGTGGACCACTTTGATGCACCCCACAAGTTCCATCATGGACTTCCTTTAGAGAAAGTTGTGCTCCATTTTCATCAAGACATCGGAGAAGTGTTCCATCAAATCCCTTTCTATACAATGTATCTATAATAATAGTGTGTTTGGATGCCTGACGAATTAGAGTTTTTTTTTTATTTCTAGACAAATGTGGAGACATGTACTGAGTATAAAAATATGTGTATATCTCATTGTACCATGGGGATTTTGGACCCACAATTGCACATACATATTTTGCTGAGGAAATCTCATATTCTAGTGTCATCAATTGTTCTATAATAAACTCAAATAGAGTTTGATTATTAGGCATATTTATAAGAGACCCTATTGTAGCCATGGCATCAATTGCCTTGCTATGTATCCTTGGAATCTGTTCAAAAGTGATTTTACTGAAATGTTCTTTGTAATCTTGTACCATTTGTTTATAAGGCAGTAGTTTATCATCTTTCATGTTGTAGTCATCATTGACTTGGTTTACAATCAGTTGTGAGTCACCATAGACCAGTAATTCTTTTATTCTCCATTGCACAGTTCTACGAAGTCCTATGTGGAGAGCTTCATATTCGGCTATATTTTTCATACAGGGAAAATTTATCCTAAATAACTTAGGGATAGAATCACCCTGAGGGGTGGTGAAAATAATCCCAACTCCAGATTCATGATTTGTAGATGACCCATCAAAGTATAATTTTCATATTATAGATGTTGTCAATGTAAATATTGATTCATCTAAAAAGTCTATGAGCAATGGGTGACTGCCTTGTAAATGAGCCTTTGCTAATTGATCTGCTATAATTTTTCCTTTGATGGCCTTTCTGTCCACATACTCTAGATCAAACTCACTCAAAATCATGACCCACTTAACCAATCTCCCAGTCAATGTTGCTCTGCTTAACTGATATTTGAGTGGATCAAAGCACTCTATGAGTTGTACCTTGTGACTCAGCATGTAATGTCTAAGTTTTTGAGATGCAAAGATTATAGCTAAACATGTGTGTTTTATAGGAGTTTAATTTAGCTCATATCTGATCAAGGTTCTACTTATATAGTAGATAGCTCTTTCTTTTCCTTCTTCATCATGTTGTGCCAACAAAGCTCCCAAAGTTGAGTTTTTCGTTGATATATATAGTAATAGAGGTTTTCCTAGAATAGGTGGAACTAACAGTGGAGTGTTCAGAAGATAACCTTTTAGAGCTTGGAAAGCTTCTTGGCATTGTTCTGTCCATTTAAAAGTAACTGCTTTCCTGAGTAAATGTTGGAATGGATGACATTTATCTGCAAGTTGTGCTATGAATATCCTTATGGATTGTAGTCTTCCTTATAACCCTCTTAATTGCTTAAGTGTTGATGGAGGTTGCATATATGTGATTTCTTTGACCTTCGTAGGGTCTACTTCAATTCCTCTGTTAGACATGATAAACCCTAACAATTTGCTTGCTATTACACCAAACAAACACTTTTTGGGGTTTAGCTTGACATTGTACTGCTCTAACCGATCAAATATCTTTGCAAGGACTACAAGGTGACCTTCTCTTGTCTATGATTTAGACAGTAGATCATCCACATAATATTCCACTATGTTGTGGACCATGTCATGAAATAGCATTGTCATGGCCCTTTGGTATATTTCTCCTGTGTTCTTAAGAACAAACAGCATCACATTCCAGCAGTATGTCCCCCATGGACAAGTAAATGCCATTTTATGTTGATCTTTCAGTGCAATTCTGATCTAGTTGTATCCCGAGAAACCATCTATTAATGAAAGCATCTCATTCCCAGCACTCAATTCAACTATCATATCGATGTTGGGTAATGGGAAATCATCCTTAGGACAAGCTTTGTTTAGATCTCGGAAGTCAGTATAGATTCTTATGCCTCATCTGGGCTTAGTCACAAGTACCAGGTTGGATATCCATTCTGCATAGTCAATAGGTAAAATGAAACCTACATCCAACATCTTTTGGAGTTCTATTTTGACCAGTAATGCAATCTATGGATGCATTTTTCTTAATTTTGGTTTGTATGGTTTAACTCCTGGTAGCAAAGGTAAATGATGTAACACTAACTCAGGATTTAAGCTTGGCATATTCGCATAGGGCCAAGCGAAGTTGATAGGACGTTGTTTGAAAAAATGTATGAATTTGTCCTTTTCTTCTTGGTTTAATGATTTTACCAGGTGAATATTATGTACAACTTCTCCTTCTGCTATATTTACCTCTTCAATTTCTTCCATGAAAAATGCTGAATTTTTTATTTCAATAGGGAGGTTGCCTAACTCACTCTTTCCAGTATGGTTATTTTGATCCATATTTTCTGTTATAGAGGTACTTGCCTCTCCAAAGTATGGCATTCTATCTAGGTCTACAACAAATCCTTCCTTGTGATCACCTTGTGGAAATCCTTCTCTGACACCAAGGAATTCTGCAATGGCTTCATCATTTTCAAACCAATCTAGAGTTGGTTTTCCTTCTTGCCCCCAATCAATCACGTGTGAGTGTACAAGGGGTAGTTCATTACTCCCTTATGTCATAACATATTATGATAACATAAAGACTTGGTTGTTTGAGTGACCTTGTTTATTTTCATCTTGTATAGGTGATCTTTGATACCTCATCATGTCACTAGTTTGTGGGTTGGAATCATAGAGTGATAGGAATTCATATTCGTGAGAGTCTGTCTCGCTTTTAATGTATGTTTCAGCTTCTGAGGTTGTATCACTTATTTCCTCTTCTTCATGCCTCTAATTTTGTTGTAGATTTAGGTCCCGGGGACAACTGAGAGGGGGGGGGGGGGGGAGGTGAATCAGTTGTCTAATAAATTCAAACCAAAATCTTATTAACCAACTCAATGCTTAGTACCGGTAAGACAGTTAAGTATGCCGGTAAATAGTGTTAACAGAAAATTGCTATACCGGTATGAATTAATGCATGAAACATAAACATAAAGTCATTCACAACACATGACACAAATATTTGGACGTGGAAACCCTGTAAGGGGAAAAACCATGGTGGGAAACCTTACCCACAATCAGATGATACTACTGCAGATAGTAAGTGTACAAAGAGGGGTCCGCACATGCAGAAAGGCCAACAGCCTAGAGCTCACTGCTCAATCACAGATGGGAGTCACACTGACTACAGTTGGATGGTTAAATCCAATGAGAATGTACTGCATAAAATAGCATCTTCATATGCTGGATTCAGTACCGGTGTAATGTTTATATGCTTCTACAAAAACCTAACTTCACCTTCAAATGATGTCTTCGTGTGTAGCTCTACTTGATTTCACATATATCCTTCCTTAAATATTTTTCGCATTCCACACATGATCTTACAAATAAGATCTTACATTTATACCATACCCTAAGACCAATTTTAGTAGGTCGGCTCTACAAGATATTACAATAAAACATTTACAAATAATATAATATCTGATGCAATAACTGATTGAACATGTCGGCTTAATGCATTTACAACAATAATAAATCATCTACATAGCGTGTCATGCTGATCTGGAAAAGATAAACCTGCTGGTGTAACCCTAGATAACCTGGACCTATTTGCCGATAAAAGCAAATATGCAAATAAGAATATGCCAATGATTATTACTTCAAAGAAAGGTGTCCACATGATGTCTTTGACATTACCAAGTGTCTTCCATGTCAATGCAGTACCGGTGAACATTATATCCTCCCGATTAACCATATACTGGTGACTGTTTTGAACAGTTTACTGATTGCCGGTGAATGTTGCTGGATCTCCAAAGTAGGTGTATTTAGTAGGTGTTGACATCAATGACAAAACCATACCAAAATACCAACAATCTCCCCCTTTGGCATTGATGGCAACACAAGATGGAAAAGCCATCAAAGTGCCAAAACAAAAATGCCAAGTACAGAAACCAATTCTCCCCCTGGGAGTAATTATACCAAATTCTCATACCAATCTCTCTTCAAAAAGATAATGCATTTTTCAATATATCTTTCCTTAATATTTTTCCATATATTTCCATATATCTCTCCCCTTTGACATCAAATGCCGAAGTCACAAAAGGTCAAGTTCATACAAAATACCAATCAATTCAATATACCAACTACTCCCCCTGAGAAGTAGCTTCCTCATCAAATACCGGAATAAAAGATTTGTCCATTTAATTCTGTTGGTTGATGACAATCATCAACTGTCGAAGTCTCTACCGGTGGAGGTAAGACTCCGAGCTGATCTCTGAGATACTCAAAAGTTTCCTTAGGCAAAGGTTTTGTAAAAATATCTGCAAGTTGTTCTTTAGTATTCACATAAACCAGTTTTATTTCCTTTTCTTCAACTTTTTCCCTTAGAAAATTTAGTTTGATAGAAACATGTTTTGTTTTAGAATGTAATACTGGATTCTTAGATATATCAATTGCTGCAGTGTTATCACAATATATAGTAATAGGTTCCTTGCATTTTACCTTTATGTCTTTCAACATTTGCTTAAGCCAAAGTACCTGTGTACAGTTTGTTGATGCTGCAACATATTCTGATTCTGCTATTGATAAAGATGCACAACTCTGTTTCTTACTTAGCCAAGAAACTAATCTCTTTCCAAGAAAGAATGCTCATCCAATGGTGCTTTTCCTATCATCCACATCTCCTGCCCAATTTGCATCTGTGTATGCATATAGATCAAAATTTTCATCTTTAGGATACCATAATCCAAGATTTGTTGTGCCTTGTAAGTACCGAAAAATCCTTTTTACTGTTGATTCATGATTTTCCCTAGGATTACTCTAAAATCTAGAAACTATACATACTGCATTCATAATATCAGGTCTGGTTTGTGTCAAATACAGTAAACCTCCTATCATAGATTTGTATCTAGTTGGATTGACAGGTGTAGATTCATCCCTTTGAGATAATTTGTCATTTGTAGTCATAGGTGTGCTTAGCGGTTTAGAGTTTTCCATCCCAAATTTCTTAAGAAGTTCTTTCAAGTACTTAGATTGACTCAAAAATATGCCTTTATCAGTCTGTAAAATCTGCAATCCTAAAAAGAATTTTATTTCTCCAATCATAGACATTTCAAATTCATGCTACATTTTAAGAGAAAATTCTTTGCATAATCCATCTTCTCCTCCAAAGATTATATCATCAACAAATACTTCCATAATCAAGATGTTGTCATTAGTTACTTTGTAATATAAATTGCTATCTACATTTCCTTTAGTAAAACCAATTTTTAAAAGATACTTATCCAATCTTGCATACCAGGCTCTTGGAGCTTGTTTTAGTCCATGCAGAGCTTTTCTTAATCTGCAAACCATATCATTGTTATCTGTCAAAGAAAATCCATCAGGTTGTTCAATATAAACTTCTTCTTCAAGATCTCCATTCAAAAATGCACATTTAATACCCATTTGATAAACTTTGTAATCCTTGTGAGCTGCAAAGGCCAAGAATAATCTAACTGCCTCAATTCTGGCTACCAGTGCAAAGGTTTCATTGTAATCAACTCCCTCTTTCTGAGAATATCCCTTACACACTAGTCTTGCTTTATTCCTGACAACCTTACCATCTTCATTGAGTTTTTTTTTAAATACCCATTTGGCTCCAATTACATTTTTATTTTCAGGCCGGGGAACTAATGTCCAAGTATTATTTTTCTCAATTTGTCTTAATTCTTCTTCCATAGCTTTAATCCAGAATTTATCTTCACATGCCTCATTGATAGATAATGGTTCAATTTGAGAAATAAGACATACCCCTTCATTTGCCAATCTTCCTCTTGTCATGACTCCTTTAAATTTGCTTCCAATTATCTGATCTTCAGAGTGATTCAGTCTTACATACCGAAGTGTCTTAGTCTATTGTTGTTCTTCAATTACTATGGTATCCTCTGATGATACCAGAGTAACTAGATCATTATTTTGTACCGGTGGATTTGTTGTTGGTTCATTTGTCACAATTTCTATTACCGATTCAGAGTCTATATACCTTGAAGTTCCTCTGAATTGTTCATCAATCTTTACATTTGTACTCTCAACAATTTTTTGTAGTCTTTTATTAAAACATCTATAAGCTTTACTCTTAGATGAATAACCAAGAAATATTCTTTCATCACTTCTAGGATCAAACTTGCCAATATACTCATCTCTTCTAATATAACATTTACTTCCAAAAATTCTGAAATACTTAAGAGTAGGAGTATTACCAAACCATAGTTCATGAGGGGTCTTACCGGTTTCACTTTCGATGTGAACTTTGTTGAATGTATAGACAGCAGTACTTACTACCTCTCTCCAGTACACATTTGTTAGATTTGCTTCTGATAACATACTTCTTGCTGCATCCAAAATAGTTCTATTTTTTCTTTCAACAACTCCATTCTGTTGTGGTCTCTGAGGTGCTGATAACTGTCTTTTGATTCCATTTACTTCACAGAATGTATTAAAATCTCTAGATGTGAATTCTCCTCCTTGATCTGATCTTAAACATTTAATTTTCTTACCGGTTTCATTTTCAACCATTGCTTTGAATAGTTTGAACTTCCCAAGTGCTTCTGATTTTTCTCTGAGAAAAGTAACCCAACACATTCTGGAATAATCATCAATAATTAGCATAAAATATCTATCACCTTGTAAGCTTTTAGTTCTAGCTGGACCACATAAATTAGTGTGAATTAAATCAAGAGCATTATTGGATTTTTCTAGAATACTTTTGAAACTAGCTCTAACTTGTTTTCCAAATTGACATTCCTTGCAAATTGTATTATGAGGTTTCACAATTTTAGGTAGATCTCTAACTGCCTTAGAAGTACTGATTTTTACCATGCAATCAAAATTTACATGACATAGTCTTTTATGCCATAGCCAACTTTCATCTATATGAGCAATTAAGCATGCCTTTTCACTGTTATTCAAATGAAAGATATTACCTCTAGTCTGATTACCGGTTGCAATTTCCAAACTAGTTCTATTCATGATTTTGCATTTTCCATTTTTAAATTGTAACTGAAAACCTTTCTCAACTAATTGACCAACACTTAAAAGATTATGTTTTAATCCTTCAACATAGTAAACATTGTCAGTGTTATGTTTACCATCAAGAGATATTGAACCCTTACCTTTGATTGAACAGGCTTTGTCATCTCTGAATCTTACTAAACCTCCATTGTATTCTTGAAAGTTCAAGAATTTACCTTTGTCTCCAGTCATGTGATGTGATCATCCTGAGTCAATAATCCATTCATCCTTTGATTCCACTTTAGTTGCTAGGGCTTGTTCTACTGATTGAGCAATAGGTACCGGTTGATCTTCTGTTATAGCAACAAAGACCCATCCATTGTCTGCTGAAGCTTCATTAGTATCATCAGTCACACCTTCATCAGCAATGTAACAAGATTAATCTTTGTTTTTCTTAAATTTGTATCTCTGATATTTAGGATTAGGTTTGTATGTCCTTCTAGCTTCTTCTCTTAGTCTAGCATGTCTATCAGGGCATCTTGAAGCCATATGACCAATCTTATTGCAGTTGAAACATTTAAAGGGTGCTTTACCTTCATACTTACTTCCAATTGGACCTTTTGGCATTTTCCTTGCAAATAGTGCTTCAAGTTCTTCAAGCTCTTCATTCTCCTTCCTGGTTTCTTCAAGTTCTCTTGCATAAAAGGCTCTCCAGTCTGATTTATCAAAAGATGGAGCAGATGATGTTGATGCTTTGAAAGCCAAATCAGGTTTTATAGTAGCAACAGGACCAAATTCCTCAATTTCAAAAGCTAAAAGTTTTCCAATCAATGTATCCCTAGTTACTGATGTATTAGGCATTGTTCTTAACTCATTAATAGCAGTAACCTTCATTTTATATGCCGGTGGCAAACCTCTTAAGATTTTTGAAACAATCTCATCTTCACTCAAGGTTCCTCCACAACATTTGATACCTAAAACAATTGCATTTACTCTTTCCATAAAAGCATAAATTCTTTCATCTTCTTCCATTTTCAGATGTTCATACCTGACTTGGAAGCTTTCAAGTTTTGCAATTTTGACTATGGAATCCCCTTCATTCAGTGTTTCCAAATGATCCCAAATAGCTTTTGCAGTAGATCTATCTGATAACCCCATGATTTGTTGATCTGATAATGTGCTCAAGAGTGCTTCTCTTGCTTTGCAATCATTTTCTTCATCTTTAGCTAAAGTAATAGGAGCAGGCTGACCAGCTACAGCAGCAGTATAACCATTTCTTAGTAACCTCCTAGATGTCTTTACCAATGCAATTCAAATGTGTCTCCATTTTGATTTTCCATATTCCATAGTTGGTTCCATCAAGTTTAGGACTATCCTTTCTGAAATAATTAGTAGACATTGGATCTCCTCAAGTTATTAAACTTCTGCAAAAGGAGGACTAGGCTCTGATACCAATTGTAGGTCCCGGGGACAACTGGGAGGGGGGGGGGGGGGGTGAATCAGTTGTCTAATAAATTCAAACCAAAATCTTATTAACCAACTCAATGCTTAGTACCGATAAGACAGTTAAGTATGTCGGTAAATAGTGTTAATAGAAAATTGCTATACCGGTAACAATTAATGCATGAAACATAAACATAAAGTCATTCACAACACATGACACAAATATTTGGATGTGGGAACCCTGTAAGGGGAAAAACCACGGTGGGAAACCTTACCCACAATTAGATGATACTACTGTAGATAGTAAGTATACAAAGAGGGGTCTGCACATGCAGAAAGGCCAACAGCCTAGAGCTCACTGCTCAATCACAAATGGGAGTCACACTGACTATAGTTGGATGGTTAAATCCAATGAGAATGTACTGCACAAAATAGCATCTTCATATGTTGGATTCAGTACCGGTGTAATGCTGATATTATTCTACAAAAACCTAACTTCACCTTCAAATGATGTCTTCATGTGTAGCTCTACATGATTTCGCATATATCCTTCCTTAAATCTTTTTCGCATTCCACACATGATCTTACAAATAAGATCTTACATTTATACCATACCCTGAGACCAATTTTAGTAGGTCAGCTCTACAAGATATTACAATAAAACATTACAAATAATATAATATCCAATGCAATAACTGATTGAACATGTCAGCTTAATGCATTTACAACAATAATAAATCATCTCCATAGCGTGCCATGCTGATCTGGAAAAGATAAACCTGTCGGTGTAACCCTAGATAACCTAGACCTATTTGCCAGTAAAAGCAAATATGCAAATAAGAATATGCCAATGATTATTACTTCAAAGAAAGGTGTCCACATGATGTCTTCGACATTACCAGGTGTCTTCCATGTCAATGCAGGTACCGGTGAACATTATATCCTGCCAGTTAACCATATATCGGTGACTGTTTTAAACAGTGTACTAATTGTCGGTGAATGTTGCTGGATCTCCAAAGTAGGTGTATTTAGTAGGTGTTGACATCAATGACAAAACCATACCAAAATACCAACAGGGCTGGTTTCCTTTGTATAGTATTTACCCTTCTTAAGCCCGGTATTAGTCATTGTAGTCTCTCTTCATCTGATTCATTGGGTGGAGATTGAGTTATTTCCCATGGAAGAAGTATTGGCAATAACCAGGGATTAGGCTCATTTGCTAGTGCTAAAGCTATGTCTATTACTACATTTGCTTGTGCGGTTGTTTCAGGAACTATATTGTTGTGTGACTCAATGCTAGGTTCTTGCAGGAGTTGTCTCATATCTTCACCATTTGATTCCACACTAGGTAGTGTTGGTACTTGGTTGTTTGTTTGAGATGAAGAGGAAAACACTCGTGTATACATCACCCCATCTAATGAAAGAGTGTGAGTCTGAGTATCTGAGAAATTCCTTTTCTTTGTCTTGTTTCATTACTGTATTTTGAGGTTTCCCAAAAGACCTAGGAGAGAGACAACTGGTTTCCATTTGAGGTACTTGAAATAGAATACTCTCCACAACCAATATCTTTTATCTGTAAAGAAGATGTTGTAGGCACATTCTTCTGTGTTTCTATGATTGTCAATGACTCCATTTGTGTAGTGAGAGGTGTTGCTTGATTAATTGATACCTAATTATCCATACTTTCTTTTAAGTAATTACAGTGTTGGAATGGATTTGGGACACCTTTTATGGTGATTTCAATGTCATTATATGAGAATTTGACACATTGATGAAATGTTGATGGTACGGCTTGCATGGTGTGAATCCATGGGCAGCCCAATAACATGTTGTATCCTAGTTCTTTGTCCAACACTTGAAAAGTGACCTTTGTTGTTATAGGTCCTATTTGCACTAGTAGCATTACTATACCTTTTGAGGGATGTTCTTCATCATCATACGCTTTGATATTTATTCTCTTTGATGTATCAATATGAAGCTCAGAATATCCTAATGCCTTAACCAGCTTTAAAGTAAAAATGTTGCAACCGACTCCTCCATCTATGAGTACTCTTCTAATTCTTCTCTTGTGTATGTAAGCTTCTAGATGTAGTGGGTCATTATGTAAAAGTCTATCTCTAGGAACATCTTTTTCCTGTGAATGCAACGTGGGTGCCTTGTGCCAAATTTCCTACCATGGATTGGAAGAAATTTTCATCTATATCTCTGTCCACTACTGAATATTGAAGCGCTTTGTCCAGAATGGCTTTATGAGTGGGTAAATACGCAAGAGTTCAAAAAGTGATATCTGCACTGGGGTTTTCTTGAGTTGCTCAACAACATTATAAGTCCCTACTCCTAGTGGTAGGTTTGGTGGTACTCCTTGTAAAGTTACCTTTGATCTGTGAGTAACTATTACATGATCTTTGTCTCTGGGAGTTATTGTGATTTTAGCCATATATCATCTCTTGTGCAGGAACTGTCTGTACCATATGTTGTGTTGTCAAGTTTTATGTTATATCCCTCCTTATAGTCTTCATGTGTAAGTTTGACATCCATGATATGTGCTATAAGTTTATCTTCAAACCATCCTTAATGAAATGGTTCGTCGTGCCCCTAGTCCATGAGACAGAGATTTTTGTCTTCATCATATTTTAGTGCCTCTGACAGCATGCAAATTTGGTTATCATCTTTGTGAATCTCTAGATATTGCTCATCTTTATCAAGTGTTTTTTGTGAATCATCTTTTACTACATTTCCTGAGCTGATGGCATGAATAGTATAGTCATATGAGAATTTTGTGTAGTTAGTTGTATTATCTTGCATTCCTGATGCAGTAGCCTTCCCTTTGTCATTTTTAACAAATGGATCCTTAAAGATTGTGTGATTCATGTTTGTTGAAGTTTTATCGGTATCAATCGTGATGTCACCTTGATCGATCATATCTTGGACCAAGTTTTTCAACTTATAGCAACTCATCATTTTGTGACCTATAGTACAATGATAATCTAAGAAATTATTATCATTCCACCATGTAGGTTTGAAAGGACCTAGTTCATATACTCTTAATTTTGGCAAAGTAATCATGTTTGTACGTATTAACTTTTTAAGCATTGATTCAATAGGTTCTCCTAGAGGTATGTAATTTCTTCTTAGAGTATTTACCCTTGGATATTTTGTGTTCATATTTTGCGCAGCGTTCACATTTGTTGAGACAATTTTATTCTCCATATGTGGATTTAATGATTGACTTGTGCCGTGTATAGATAAAACCAGTTGATTTCTATTCACCGTACAGGCATCTACAACACCATCGTTGGTCACATTTTTATTTTTGACCAAAATTTGGATTTATCATTGTTGTTGTTGTTGTCATACTAAATGAGACCTTGTTCCACTAGTCCTTTCTCACACTTGAGGGCTTTTTTAGTGATTTGTTTAAATGTGGTCAAACATTGCATTTGTATCAGATACTTGATCTTAGGGATTAAGTTTTTTGTGAACATATCCGCTCTGTTTCTGGAATAATAGTCCTACAACTCCTACAGAGAGCTCTCCATCATTGTATGAAGGATGTGAATGTTTCATTCTCATATTGTTTCACGATGCACAAGTCCATCAAAGTGACTGGGGTTTCAATGTTATGTAAAAATTTGCAATGAAGTGTTCAACTAATTCTCCCCATGATGTGATAGTTGGTGGTAAATGTGAAAACCACTCTAAGGCTGGGCCTTCCAGACTTTTAGGAAATAGTCTCATTATGTAAGTGTCTTTAGTTGCAACATCTATGCATTCTTGAAAAAACTCTCTGATGTGGTCTCTAGGATCACCTTTCCCTCGATATCTGTCGAATTACGGTGTTTCAAAATGTGGTGGGAAAGGCGGCATGTATAATGTATTATAAAAAGGATAAGGATGAAAGTCTTGCATTGTGTAGCTCTTTTTATCATTACCAGTTTTCATAGTCGTTACCTATTGTTGCAAATTCTGTAATTGTTGTGACAGAATATCTGTTTGAGTCAAAGGTACACTTTGTACATGTATATTTCCCACAAAAGGGTTCGTGGTAGCATAACTAGGAGGTTGTTGGAAGGTACCATGATTATAATTTCACGTGTTGTACGTTCCACTAGGTACTGTGAAATAAGTGATATGTGAACCCATATTTGGCTGAGTTGTACGCGTTGTATTGGCAGGACCTAGATTTGTGTTTTGATGACTATATGTTGATCCTATAGAATACGAAACCGAAGGTTGGGTTGCACTTGTTGTATAAGTAACTTGTGTTTGAATAGGTGTTGAGACACTTGATATTATCGGTATGGTCTGTGTTGGTGCGCAAACATGTATTGTTTAAGATGATGCACTTGACTGAGAGTTCATGTTTGAACTGACATTTGTTTGTATAGATGATGTTGGTGCATTCTGAGGAAAACTTGAGGTCATTTCTTGCGTTTGTGTCATATGTGGTATTTGACTGCTATCTTGACCTAGAATATTTCCTAGTGGTAAGATTTTTGTGACATCAAAATCTTCAAGTAAATTTTCCCCATTTTGTAATAACAACGAGAGATACTTGTCCCTATCACTATGTATAAGTGCATCTAAGATCATAAGGACATGTGGGTCTTGTTGATCTGATTCAATCTCTTCACGTGTTAAATGTTATTTTAGTTCATGTATTGTGGGCATTGCTTGAGAATTTGATTGTTGACTAGTTGATATGTCCATATTTCAAGTTGGGTTTACAAACTGGTCATTGTTTGGGTCCATTGTACCTTTTTCCTTTTGTGACCTTGTGACAAGCATTTAAGACTTCTATATGAGGGTGGTTTTAGAACTTTATGCAAGATGACAACTAATGCTAGACTCTAGACCTAAGAATGGGGTATGCAAGACCAGATTAGACTCTCTATTGAGGATTTGGATGTGAGACTGTTGAGTATTTTGAGATTTCTACAATGCAATTTTTTCAAGTTCTTCTCTTAGATGTTCTGCAACAATTTCTCTATCAATCCTATGGGCAATTTTATACTCGATATTTATCTCATACTTGACTCCTATATACTGGGGTGTGTTTCTCCTTGATTCACAGGCTAAGTTAGCTAGACCGTCAATAATTTCTCATTGATCGTCGTTTGGCACTAGATTAGGTTGCTTGAAGGGGAGCAAACCATCACCTAGGAGACCCATTAAGACACATGCTAATACTTTCTATGATGATTATGCAAATGATGATGTACTAAGATAGACGTATATGAGGTCTAGACAAGGACTTAAATGAGGACGTAAATAGAGATTATGCAACTTCTAAGGGTGATAATAGGGACATAAATGAGGATTATGCAAGGACGTGAATGAGGACTATGCAAGGACTATGGACGATAATAAGGATGTAAATGAGGACTATTCGGGGACATAGGATGATGTAAATGAGGACTATGCAAGGACTAAGGACAATGTAAATGAGGACTTGTTGGGTGAATCTTTTGTCACTAGCGTACCAATGAAAAAATTTATGATTCACACACAGATATGTTGAGAAATTAATCTCTCCTCTCATCAAGGGGAGGTTCCCTTTGAAATTTATTCTCTAATTAATAAGAAATTAAAATCTGTGGGTTACTGTTGGGCATATAACTCTCTTTTTTTGGAGTTAATGTATTCTCCCTCCACTTTGTTACAATTTCCCTATCACTTCAATACTTAAAGAAATAAACGAATTAATCCAACAAACTATACCAAGATTTTATAAGCAAGAAGCACAAAGTCTTTCTTGAATATAGCACTAACTTAGCTAATTATCACAATGGTAAGGAATTCAATCTTGCAGCTCAAAGTCTTCAAGTATAATTCCTTAATCCTTAAAACTACAAGCAATAGTAGCAATACAAAGCCTACTACTAATCACTTACAATAGAAAATTTCACAAATATTCAAGGAGCACAAAGTCTACTTTGACAATTCAAGAGCTCTTTTACCCACTTAACAATACCTCCTATATCAAGAAATTCAAGAACATATATAAGTCATGAACGTAAGAACATAAACTCATATAAACAATTTTTGACACAACACAAAGTTTGGGATCAACCTATGCTTCTTCTTGTTGAGGAATTTCACCTTCAACCTGTGCTTCCTCTTGTTGAGGAATTTCACCTTCTTCTGTCTCCTTCTCTTTTTCAGTATCTCTAGAAGTCTGTTGTTCTGGTTCCTTTGTCGCTGAAGATGATTCACCATTTTTGGACCCTATAATTATGAACTTGTTTTGGTTCCTTTCCCCTTAGTTGTGTTGCAGAGGCCGAGGATAGTTCTTGTGGATCTTCTTTTCCCTTGGTTCTTGTTTCAGCCATAGCTATCTTACCAACTAGGCTATCACTATTATCATCTTCTCTAGAACTAGCAGGAAGTAGTTTCATTCTAAGATTTCTTTTTAACAACCATGCATTAGTGTTTGCCAAAATGGGAGAAATTCTTTGAGTGATAGAATTACTCTCCTTTTTTACCATTGTACCGGTCGAAGTGGAGAGTTGACAATCTTCTTTTCATAATAGGCTGGGTCTATTATGTCACCAGTGTCTTCCATGGTCATTGGGATCTTTGCCAAATCTAAATTTTCAATTTGCTCCAGAGTAAGATGACTGAAATCCATTCTTCTTATGTCTTCCTCATCTTGGCAATCCGCCCACACATCCTCGAACCTAAAAACATGGTTGTAGTTCCTTTTGAGCTTATTCTTCAAGCCATCAAAATCAAAATTAGTTCGTGCTTTTAATCTTCTCATAGTGTTCCATTGCATCTCTTCCTCCATGTTCTTGGCCTTGGGGTTAGTTAAAACTAAGTACCTTCCAATAGATTATGGGAACTTCAACTCGGTCTTATGTGCTTGTGATTGCTTTTCATGCACATAGATTAGTTGCCGACACAAATCCATGAGAATGATCTTATCAGAAGGATAGCCTTGTAAAATGAAGGGTTTACCTAAGAAACATCTGATCTGAATGTAAGTGAATGTTGAAAACTGAAGAAAAACACATCCAAAATGAGACACCTTGTTATATGCAGCCTCTGATAATTTTTTCTTCTGCAGGCTTTTATCAAACATGCACTTCCACACAGCAAAGAAGGCATCATTGACTCTTCTAAAATGGCTACCTTGGTTCTTGATCATGAGTTGATCATAGTATTCCCAAACAAGCACTAATCTCCTGTCACCTTTAGTAGATAAACCTGGATATTGCCTCATAGAAGAGGTTGCATAAACCAAGTAAGAGGTCATATAAAATTTCAATGTCACTTTGACTTCTTTCAACTATGCGCAGAGTGCATCATTGTTCTGCTCACCCCAATCAATCCTAGCAACCCCTTTCCTGATTATATTTATGTAATAACACATCCAGCTTTGAAAGTAATGAGAGTCCTTTAAACCCTTCACTCTTGCCAACATGGTGACCATATCATTGTACTCTCATTGAAGTCACTTCTGTGGAAATACTTAGGCCATCACAAGGTGGTAGAATTTCTAGCAGCAGAGATGTACATAGTATTGATCACTTTCTTACATTTGACCTCATTTTTCTCATAGTACTCCTGAGCACTTTCTTGAGAAATGTCGGCTACTTCTTCGACTGAAGAACCTTTGAAAACATTGTTGAATAAAACACTATCCAAAGTCATCATCACATTTTGATCAGCATCCCTAACCTGTCTTGTATTCAGATCGAAGTGATTCACTACTGCAAGTACAAAATCTGGATCATGAGTTGCAACTGGGAAGGAAGCATATTTATGCAACTCAGATTTGATCAATAAACTCCTGCATACTGACATGTCCAATTTTTGCATCTTTGATCTCCCTGATGTTTGAATCTACTAAACTTTCTGGGTACAAATTCAAGTACTTATCATAGTTGTACTTCATCTTCTTTGCTGATGTTTTACCCGGTGAAGATTCCAACTGACTCAAAGAAGGCTCTGATTTGTCATGAGAGGGCCTTGACATTTGCAAATGACTGCATTCAACACTGAGGATTAGCTTCTTTGATAGTTATCATCATCAACAAAACCAAATTTTATCAATTGGATCAAAAAATCGGACTCAGAACAGGCTTGGGAGCAAAACTGTCAAAAATGGCAGGTCGGGGAAAAAAGTTCGATCTGCACCTTAGGAGTCAAAATTTGCACATCAGACTTTAAAGTCCAATGTGAAAAGATAAAACATCTTAACCTGCATATCAGAATTTAAAGTTCGATGTGCAAGTTGGGAAAAATCATCGGCATATCAATTCCTAAACTGGCATATCGGACTTTAAAGTCCGATATGCCAGTTTAGGAAAGATCACTAGCACATTGGACTTTAAAGTCCGATGTGTAGGTGTAAATCATTCAAAAGACCAGCACATCGGACTTTAAATTCTGATGTGTTGGGGAAGGGCAACTGATTTACATGTCGGGTTTTAAAGCCCAACATGTCAATTAGATAATCTCCTCTCGCATATCAAACTTTAAAGTCTGATATGTGAGGTTTACCCTCCTGCATATTAGACTTTAAAGTCTGATATGTGGAGAGATCTTCGTTTATCAGCCTACATGTCAGGTTTTAAGACACAACGTGTAGGCGAGGGGAGAGAAAATGGATCAAAGGGGCAATCGGACAATAAAATCTGATTGCCCTCAACCCGAAAAGAAGATTAAAGAGCAATCAAATTGTAATGCCTAATTGCCCTTTGACAACAACAAAAACGAAAGCGCTCAACCCAAAAAATGAAAGGAAAAAGAAAAACTATAAAACAAACAAAAACCCTACCTAAATCCACACGACCGATGAAAATCAAACGACTGGCGATGAATTGAAATCGAATTTGTGAGGAGAGGAGCAAGAGGGCATGCGCAAAGGAGAAAACTCAAAACCAAATGAAGAAATAACCTCAAAAGATTAATAAATAACCCCCAAAAATTGCAATAAATACGCTCATTAAAGTTAATTACGGAGGGCATGTCGGACTTTAAAGTCCGACATGTAGGACTAAAACCCTTGCAAGTCGGACTTTAAATTCTAACATGCAACTTTTGACAAATCAACCTGCAAATCAAACTTTAAAGTCCGAACTGCAGGGGAAGGATTACCTGCAGGTCAGACTTTAAAGTTCGATCTGCAGGGGAAAACCAAACCTTTACACATTGGAGTTTAAAGTCCAGTGTGCAATTCCCTTTGGAAAGAAGGAACTCTACAGTTCAGACTTTAAAGTCCAACCTGCAGGAAAAACTGCAAAACTTAAAAACTTAGAAAACAATAAAAACGAAAAGCACAAAGCTAAATGAGCTAACCAACTGAGTTGATCAAGCTCTCTTAGAGGTCGTAAGGTACGAAACAGACTAGTTTCGTAGGGTTGCCTCATGATTTTGGTCATGCTGAAATCCAGGACAACAGGACTATGCAAGGACTTAGGACGATGTAAATGAGGACTATGTAAGGACTATAAATGATAATAAGGACGTAAATGAGGACTATGCAAGGACTCAGGATGATGTAAATGAGGACTATGCAAGGACTTAGGATGATGTAAATGAGGACTATGCAAGGACTTAGGATGATGTAAATGAGGACTATGCAAGGACTTAGGATGATGTAAATGAGGACTATGCAAGGACTACCTATGATCACAAGTGTGTAAACTTTTGAATTTTGACGTTTCAAAAATGGACTTTGTTTTCAGTAATTTCGTGTGTAGGACAAGTTTTGTGGTTTTCCAAGTCTAAGAACAATTGTTTGGTGATAGATATAGCTGACTGAACTTGTTTTCAAACAATCTCAAAAAATTTAGATATACGTAGAATAGGGCCTAAAATAGCTCAAATAACTACTCAATACTGGTCTGATACAACGATACATAAAAAGACACAAAAGACAATCTTAGGCTGGAAATTGGACACCATTCAATGAGGCCCCTGTAGAAAAATACCGAAACAAGATGGACAGATAGAGAGTCTGGCAGCACTGGCTCTACTCCATGGCACACACGTCTCGGGCATGCCAATCTCTCTTACCCTAAAGATCCAAAGATCTTATCACCAAGGGATTTTTGTCTCATAATGCAAGGTACATGAGGGGTATCTATGGGGTACAATACGCACTCTCAGAATCATTGAATGTAGGATTTTGGGCTACTAAGTTGGTTCTCACTGTAAAATTTAGAGGGATCCTGATCCAACGATGGATTCTCAGAGAAAGCCACTTAAGACTTTAGTTGAGCTTATCGGTGAAGGGAAGGCCCCCACATATGTTGAATTCACTCAACACTCTAGCCGCCTGACCACTATGCTTATATAGTGGCTCAAAAAACCTGCTTGAGAGTACACTGGGAGATATGATATCCCCAAAGCATCCCAATTCAAAGTACCTTTGTGGTGTGATGAAATCCCCAGTCAAAGATACCCCTCTCTACTTGAAATAAAATAAAATTGAGCGTCATTGTCACCTTCTCCCTTTCTCCCAAGACCCTGAAGGCGGGTGGAAAGGTAGTTAATGCAACAGTAGGTCCACCCCAAACATGATAAAAGTTCTTTCCTATAATAAAATCAAATGTGAGTTAATCTATGTGCAACCTGATTCACGTTCATTTTAATGCCCAAATTGAGGTGTTGAATATGCATGTGCATGTCAATTTTAAACACCAAACTGAAATGTGAAGGCATGCATGTCAATTTTAACCATTGTTAATTTTAAGCCCAAACTGAAGTGTTACACATGCATGTCCATTTAAAACCATTGTTAATTTTAAGCCCAAACTGAAGTGTTACACATGCATGTCCATTTTAAACCATTGTTAATTTTAAGCCCAAAAAATGAAGTGTGAGAGCATGAGTGTTTATGATCTAATGCTAATCTGATCCTCTCTATAAATTCACCACAGGCTGCAAACAGGTGATTAGTAACCAAATAAAATCCATAGAAAATAAAGAACTCAATTATGACAAACAAATGCGTGATGGAACCTGCGCGATTGCGTGACCCTGCATAGGCGATTGCGTGATTCTGTCAGAGTGATTGTGTGATCCTGACAGAGTGATTGCATGATGATAACAAGGCAATTGCATGATCCACAGGCGGACAACACAAAAAAATAAAAACTGAAGCTAATTTTGATCAGAAACCTGCAAAACAAATTGTGAGGCTCTAGCAAGGTCTCTCACCATCCATTCAATGTTAATCAAATCATATTTCACCCTATATAAGAGAACTAAGCTAGTGTATCTATCGATGGTTGGTTGGTCTTCTAGATCTTTTATCTTCTTTTCCGCTTTGAGAATTTGTTGATGGCATCTGGCTTGTCTTCTTTGCTCCTTTGTCCTCCTAGCACCTAAAATTCTGAATTGTACCTTACGTGCTATAAACTGTCATAACAAAAACATGCAATAAAAATAATTTGTTTCCAGATTTACCCAATTCCATGCAAAATTACACAGATCAGAGAAAAATAAATAAATAAGAACAAAAATAACACGACAGCAATATTCCTAACGAATGCGTAATAATGTTAAAGCGATTGCGTGATCCGGTGTAGGCGATTGCGTAATCCTGTAAGGGCGTTTGTGTGATGGGTTCCACACAAATACATAACCCTGTCTACTCAATTGTGTAGCCATGTCTATGCAATTGCGTGATGATGCAAGTGTGCTTGCGTGACAAATAGATCTGCTTTGAAATCCATGCAAAACCTGTAAAAAAGAAAAAAAATTGTACAATCTACAAAAATAACACAAAAAATAGAGAAGGTTAATTAGTTGTTGTTCACGTCGAGTACACCAAAAGGTGTTATGCTCAAATTCATCATTGCTAAATAGGAAATAAAGAAAATCATGAATCCCTTAACTATCTAAGCAATTCAAACACAAACCAATGAAATAGATGCAAAATAGACTAAAATTAAACAATGTAAAACTCCTTATAGTGCATCATGGCTTCCGTTGTTCTTCTCCTCTTTGTGGTATGGTGGCTCTCAGATATCGCGCTGGCAACCTACAAATGACACAAAGATTCAAAGTTTGTGATTGTTGAAAATGGAGATTGAATGCTCAATTTATAGATAATTGGAGAGGATTGATTGAAAGGTAAAACATAATGATCAAGAGGTGGAAATCAAGTGAGCTCACATATTGATTGATAGTTGAACTGTTGATTTGGAGGTGAAAGAGAATAGATTGAATAGATTAAATGAGTTAACTGATTGAGAAAAAACTAACTGAAGGAAGAAAAAGAATGATTGGAGGAAATAAAGAGGAAAAGCTAACTAGAAGATGAAAATAGAGATTGGAGAGATAAATGATTTAATTAAATAATTGATTGAATTAATTAATTTAGCATGTGCTTGCACTTTGACTTAGATTTTCAATTTAATCTTGGCATGAGATTTATTCAAATAATTGAATTTATTTTAAATTCAATTTAGTATTTGAATATATTTAGAACTTGACTTTGATTTTTGAAATCATGCACATGTAATTAGAAGAATTTAAAATTAAATGAAATTAGAAGAATTAATTAGCTAATTAAATAATTCAAAGAAACTATTTAATTATTTTAGAAATGTAATTTAATTAAATTATAAAGATTATTTAATTTAAAGGATTAAATCACAATTAATTAAATAATAAATATTTAATTAATATTTAGAAAAGGCTAATGATTAATTGAATAGAGATAGAAAATAGAATTTATTTAAATAATAAAGATTATTTAAATTGGGGAATTAATCTGAAATAATTAAATAATAAATATTTAATTAATATTAGAAAATGGTTAAAATGATTAAATAATGATAGAATAAGTGTGTATGGTGAAAATGGATAACAATAATAACAATATTGAAAGGCTAAATGAATTCAACCACAAAACCCTAGCCTAACAATCAACAAAGATCCACCATAACATATGAAGATCACCTAAGACAATGCAAATAAAACAAAATCACAAAGATTATACCATCACATGTCCAATAGGGTTTTGATCTCCATTCTTCCTATCTCCATTGATCTTGCTTGATATATATTTGCTCTCAGATTTTTATATGCACAAGAGCTCAACAAAGAACGGAATGTGGTTGCAAGTAAGATCGTAGTGTAGCCAATTGATCAAGTTGTTAGCTCATTAGGATCATTAGGGTTTGATAATGAAGGAAGCATCTCCTTATATAGAAGACACTATATGAACTGGAGGGATAAGATTGAGAGGTGTAAAAAGGAGGTCGGCTATGATTAGAGGGTAGGTAAAAGAAATAATAAAATAATGAGAGGGGTAGGTAGTGTATGAATTAAGAGATGAATGACATGTGTCATGTGTAGAAAAAGATAATGAATTAATTAAATAAATAAAGATTTATTTAATTAATAGAAGAAGTAGGATAATTAAATAAATAAGATATTTATTTAATTTAGGAAAAGGATAATTTAAATAAATAAATGTATTTATTTAAATGAGAAATAAGGCTAGAAGAGGATAAATGAATTAATTAAATAAATAAAGATTTATTTAATTAATAAAAGAATTAGGCTTAGATAATTAAATAAATAAAATATTTATTTAATTAGACATGACAATTTTGGGTGTCTACATTTTGCCCCTCTTTGAGACAATGCGGCTTGTCGCGTTGTTTCAAAGAAGATAAGATGAACTGATACAGAGTTGCCCCAGGATGGGAATGATATGCCCCCTCGAGAGATTGGATGAAAAAGTCTGAAAAGATTGCAGACAATCTCTCGATAAGAAAGAAAGGCTAGAATGGATTGACCGGATAAAGTGACAGAGTCACGGGATGAAGAAGACTGACTCAGGAAGTGAAGGCTAAGGCTAGGATAGGCTATAAGATAGACCACGGGCAAAAGACATCCTCATTGTCATCTACACCCTCACGAGATCACAGTGCAGAGTGAGAAAAAGAGCAGCAGCAGTCAGCAGCGATGGCTTTCGTACACAGATTCGACCGCGTTCGCCGATTTCAGAGACCAGCAGAGGCAGAGAGCTGGTAAGTACCACCAAACCTCCTCGTACTTCGACGCATTTGCTTTTGTCATTAATGCATGTCGAATAGAGCAATAAATGAACCTAGGAATAGTGTACAAAAAAAGTGAAATCGCGTCTGCGTCGGTGCCAGGCGCGTCTGTGTTGGACAGGCGCGTCTGTGTCAGTGCCAGGCACGTCTGTGTCTGGAACCGCGTTTGTGTTGAATGCGGGCGCGTCTACGTCTTTCAGGGGCGTTTATGTTGCAAAGTCGTGTTTGTGAACAATTTAGGCACGTTTATGTCAAACAGGCGCGTCTGTGTTGTTTAGGCGCGCTTGTGCAGTCAATAGGCGCGTTTGTGAGTTAGAAACGCGTTTATGTCTGAAAATGCAAGGTTTTTTGTCTTCTAGGTCAAATCGGCAGTTCTGTGATGAACATACGCTGTCGATTGGATAAGCTGCTGAGAGGATACACTCAAGTAGGTCCTCTAGGAAGACTAGGATAGATCAAGGCACTTTGTGATGAACAGGGAGCACCAAGATAGAGTACTTTGTGATGAACAGGGAGTACCCAAAGTATGAGCAGCACTTTGTGATGAACAAGGAGTGCAAAATGTGAGTAACACTTTGTGATGAACAGGGAATGTCACACACGTACTACTTTGTGATGAACAGGGAGCACTACTAGGATAGATAGCAACACTTTGTGATGAACAGTGAGTGTCACTGAGATAGATGACCGTATGCATTTAGATAGCGAGTAGCATTTTGTGATGAACAGTGAATGCCACCATGACTAACATGATTGATTTGTTTGACTGCAGGAGTATTTGCCTATGCTAGAGTCACGGGAGAGATTCCCATCCACACAGAGGTTGCGACCGGAGTTGTCTTTTCAGGATAGAGCTGCCATCGAGGAGATGGGTTTGAGACACGTATTGTATGTGCTTGAGTTTCAGGCAAACATGGGTTTGCTAACTACGCTGGCCGAGAGATGGCATTCAGAGACATGCACATTTCATTTGCCGATCGGTGAGATGACAGTCACCCTTGAGGATGTTTATCGGATTCTACATATACTGATCGATGGAGAGCTGATTCCATACGATCGCGACGGAGACAGAGAGGCTTTGAGATGGGTGTTTCAGGATCCCGGCCTAGAGATGAGAGCAGGACATGTGGCATGGGATACCATGACTGCGGCAGGGTTAGCTTTGCCAGCTATGATTGGAGGAGCTATCAGTGGGTTCCTTTGTATCAGTTTTGTACCATTTTGTATAATGATGTAGACACCTGTGGGTGATTGTAGCCATATGATTTTGACATCATTGTATCATGACACTTTATATATATATATGAGATGATTCATCTTTGTGGCAGCTATATGCATGTGTACCTATGTGATGAGATGTTCTTATGTGATGCTTATGATATGGATGCAAATATGTATATGATGCAATGCAATATTTTTTTATTTTTTATTTTTATGTTTTATATGTGTATGCATGATGCAAATGTGAATGTAAGTAATGCAGATGAATATGATAATGCAAATGTAAATTGTGCTAACAGGTGTTGTGTGCAGGATGTGATGCAGTTGTGATATCTATATGTATGTGTGAAATACTTATATGTGGTAATGCAGGTGCAAACTACATGAAATGCAAATGTTTTTGGTGTGTCATTATACTCAGTCATGTGATAGCAGGCTACGCGGACTCGAGAAGGATGATGGAAGTCAATCAAGAAAGGGGGATGAAAGACAGAAGATATGAAAGTGATAGAGCTTCTTGTGTGTTATCATCATTGAGCTTATTATGGCAAAATAGGTTATGACAATCGAGGCATTTGTTCGACCCAGAAAGTCATTGTACCCGTTTGCATGGAGATAAGACAGTCACAAACAAGGAATGCCCCAGTTCATACTAGACTCACAGTGTCCTCATATCCTTGGACAAGTCATAGCATTACTAAGAGACAATCCATAGACAGCAAATACAAATAGGTGACGATACCCCATCCGCGCCTTTCTAGTCAAAGACATCTTGGAAATAGAATCTCTAGTCAAAGACATCCTGGAAAAGCTAAAAGACATGTCACCAAAAAGATGAAATCATAAGAAAACCAAGACTCGACACCAACATCCACTGTAATCCTCAAGTTTAGTGTCTCTTGTCACTTGTATAAGTCTTATTTGATTGTGGTCACAATGTTTACTTTCACAGAAAGGATAGATAGCACTGTACCATAATGTTGTCTGAGTCTGTTGCAAGATTTGATTTGTTGAAGCCCATTGTTACTGCTGTGTCTCATCTGAAACTGACTAAATCCATGAAACTGATACTTTATTGCTGAGAAGACGAAACTTTATTGCGAATCTATGATGCAAATGTTGCTTTATTGCGGATTGTGCGCGAATAGACTGAAGAAAGCTGGAAGAAACTGTACTCCTCGAAACATGTGGTTTTCTCAGTTCCACACCCATCACTAGACGTAGGATTTGCCTTAGCCACATATAGGATCTGATTTATTATGGATAGAAAGGGAGTGAAAAGGGGGGTTTATTATGAATAGCTAACCAATCTTGGGTAGATCAATAACAAGCCATGATGGGAATGGGTAAGTTTATTGTGAGTGAATAGGTTGTGAGTGTGTGCAATGTGAAGTGATGAAAGTGAATCCTGAAGGAGGGAGGAGCAATGTCTCTACACATGGCGTTGGTGACCCAGTTTTCACCATGGTACTTGTCTAGGGTGCCACCGAAGTGGTTTTCACCGTTGGACGAAATTATTTCTCTTTACTTTTTTTGATTTTTCAATGTTTTTTTGTGTCACAAGGCGCCTGTTTGCCAGGTTTTCACCAAGTAATGATTTTTTTTGTTTTATAATTTTTTTGTATTTTTGAATTAGGATACTCTAAAGAGCTATGTGTAGAACCTATGAAGGTGCATGCTATTGATAGGATCCTTCAAAGGTTCACCTTCTATAGTTGAGAGCTGATATGCCCCAGATCCATATCCTGCTATAATGATGTAAGGACCAAGCCAATTTGGTTTGAACTTGCCCTTCTTCTCTCTGTCTTGCTGATTTTTGGGATTTTCTCTGAGAACCAAGTCACCTACCTCAAATGTGTGAGACTTGACCTTGTGATTGTAGCTGCATTATTCCTTGACTGAATGATGTGTAGCTCGAGTGACTATCTTCCTTGATGAAGGAACTGAGATAGAATTACTAGTGTGTGGACTACACAAGCCCATATGCGTGTCACCTAAAGAAGTTTGGGCATCCCTGATAACAAAGTCCTTCAAGGAAGCTCCATTGAAGGTCCATGATGTATCACCAAAAGGGGATGGATGTGTGGAACAAGTGGATGAGGAATGAAGGCTTATGATTGTGAAAAGAAGTGAAAGTAGGATAGCATGATGGAGACTTAGGATCAACAAGTAATCTTTTTGACTTGCAATTGTAGAATTTTTGCGCCCAGTTATTTTGATATTAGGGGAGATCAACTCTTGTTCTTTTTCTTTCATAGGATTTTTATCCTTGACCTTGATTTTTGCAGAGTCCAGTATCTTTTGATTTTGATTTGGACTAAAGGACTTTTCTTTAGTTTTGACTTTTAGATTTTTATTTTCAAAGCTTGATTTTTGATCCCCAATGAGTAAGGGCTTTTGTAATTCTTGTTGATCCAAGTCTGGAAGTGGAGTGGAAATGGAATGAGTGGATGAAATAGTAGAGCTATGTGAGTTCTCAAGAGGGCTGGCGATATTCTCAATAGATTCTTTGTTGGAACCACTCTTAGGACTATTGATATCAAGAGTTGCTTGCACCACTGGAGGAGATTTGCATTCAGACTTAGTAGCCACAACACTAGGTGGTTCACACCCAATTCCTTGGCATTGCAAATTGTTTGTAGGTTGTTCTTGTTGACTGAATACCTTAGGAGACAATGAGAGTTGGTCAACATGAAATATATACTCACTACATCCCATGTCTTTAAACTTGAAGTTTTCTTTGTGCTTTGTTTGTTTGGATGTAGAAGCTTTCACTGATTCTGGATCCACATATGTTGAAGATGGAACAGCTTCTCGATTGGCTGGAATTGTTATTTCTGATCTAGGTCATAGATTATTGCAATATATAAATGGATTTGGATCCGCTTTGACGGTCACTTCAACTCCATTGTGTGGAAACTTGATACATTGATGATATGTAGAAGGGACTGTGCTCATCTCATGAATCCATGGATGTCCCAAGAGTATGTTGTATGTGAGATCTAGATCTAGGACTTGACAAACCACATCCTTTGTAACTGGCCCAACTCTGAGAGGTAAGGTGACTGTGCCCTTGGATGAACATTCTTCATCATCATATGCCTTGATGGTGATTTGATTCTTTGAATTCACAGCTTTATCGGAATATCCCAATTGTTTAATGGTGCTCAATGTACAAATGTTTAGACCAGCTCCTCCATCTATCAGGACTCGCTTTATTCGATGTTTGTGTATGAAGGCTTCAACATGTAAAGGTGCATTATGTGGCTGACTTACGGAGGCGTCATCGGCTTCTGTGAATGTAAGGGAATGTGGAATGGAAAGGTATCCCACCATGGCTTGAAATTGGTCCACGTTCAGATCAGTAGGAATGACAGTGTCTCTCAAGATTTTGTCAAGAATAGCTTTATGAGCGGGGGATATACGTAGGAGCTCAAGGATGGAGATGAGCGCGGGTGTCTTCCCTAACTGTTCTACAAGGTCATACTCAGGTTTGGTTGATGAAGAAGCCGTATTTTTAGTGGAGGCACCTGGCAACATAATCTTACCTCGACGAGTTGTAACATGACATTCAGAGGTAGGTTCGGAAGAAGATCCAACACCTCTTATAACAATCTTGGGTCTCTAAGGAGGATTCTTAGGATTTTTGTTCTTGATGGTAATAGTAGAGATATGATTGTCCATTGAGATGTGATTGATAGTTGAATCATAGTTGTAAGGTGCTCTAGTATAGTTGGCTTGATCATCTGTGACTTTGGCTTTTTCCTTGTCATGCTTTGGTAATGGTTCCTTAAACATCTCATGTTCTTGATTGGATGAGTGTCCCTCAATCTCAATATCACCTCTATCAATGAGATCTTGCACAATATTCTTCAGTCGATGACAATTACCTGTTTTATGACCCTTGCTTTTATGAAATTCACAATACTCATCATCATTCCACCAATTTGGTTTGACCTTTGGTTCATATGGCGGGAAATCTAGAATTGTGATCACTTTGTTTGCCACAAGCTTTTTGAAGACTGATTCAAGTGGTTCTCCCAATGGGGTGTACTTCCTTCATGATCTGAAAGTTGTTTGAGTATTCACTTGATTGTTTGTAGAACTTGATCCTGAAAAGATGAACTTGGGTCTCACTGTATTGGCATCAACAACACCATCATTGACTGTGTTCTTGTTTTTATTCCAAAATCTTGGCTTGTCTTTTCCTTTAAAGTCATCTTTGTTTTCCTTGAATATTTTAATGACTCCTTGTTCAATTAAGACCTTTTCTGTTGCTAAGCCCTTTTCAATAACATCCTTGAAGGTGGACAAACAAGCTTTCCTTAGATCATAGCCAATACCCTTGTTAACGTTTTGAGTGAACATTTCTACCATTTGTTTTTGGGGAATTTCACAAGAGCATCTGCTGGCTAGATTTCTCCATCTTTGTAAAAATGATGCAAAAGATTCTCCCTCTTTTTGCTTGGTGTTGCACAAAGTAGTGACTGATATGTCTGTCTCTATATTGTAGGATAAATGTTGAATAAATGCCTCTACTAAGTCACCCCATGACTTAATACCAGGAGGTAATTGAGAGAACCATTCCATAGCTTGATCGCCTAAGCTTTACGGGAACAACCTCATCAAGTATGTTTCTTCTGCCACTACCTCTATGCAAGCTGTGAAAAATTGTCGTATGTGTGCCTTGGGGTCTCCTTTTCCTCTATACTTGTCAAATTTTGGCGTCACAAAGTGTGTAGGGAATGGAGGCATTGGAATGCTCTTATCAAATGGATAAGGACATATGTCTCTCATAGTGTATGTTGGTTTTGGTGTACTCATGTCCTCCATTTTCTTTTGTAAATCTCTGATTTGTTGCTCCAAATTATTCTTAGGTGGCGATCGATTTCTTGTAGCATACCCCATGTTTGAGGCACCCATTTGAGGAGGAGCTTGTTGCATGTATGGATGATATTGATCATAAACATGTTCATATGGAGGAGGTTTATATTGATGCGGCATATAGGGAGCACTTGGTATAGCTTCATGTTGAGGAACCCCATATCTATTTTGTGCATATATACCATATTCTATAGGCACGTCATGTTCTATTGTGTTGCCCCCAAATTTGACATGAGGTTTCCTTGTGTCCAAATTTTGAGCATGCCTTTGAATGTCCACTTGTTTTGATTGATCCATAGCTTGAGCATGTCATTGAGCATATCTATCTGCATAAGACTTCCATAATGGTCTTCGAAGGTAAGTATCATATGTTTGACCGTGTGTATGTTGGATTTCTGGTTTTTGAAGCAAAGCTGATGGTGATTCAAGTACCATATGCGGTCCTCTATTTCCTCCACTATTGGGTCTCCTTTGATCCATGTTGGAGTGAGTTTGTTGCATGGGTCGGTTTTCCATAAGTTGAGACATGTCAAATTCATGAGGTATTTTAGCTCCACTTTGTGCCATCATGTGTAAGAAGTATTGTCTATCCCTCTTCATTATCTCTTCAACCAATCTATTGAAATGAGGATTCATTATGGATTCTTCTACATCTGCTGATTGTATTGAAAACTTGTCCACATTGTCATTGTGTGTAGCCTTGTTGTTTGTAGTGTCTGCATTTTCCACATTTGGAGTGTGTCTATAAACATCCATGTCAGGCAGTGTAGTGTGCTCAGGATTGAAAAATAAATCATTATCATACTCATAAGAACTCATGTTGGCGGACTCTTGAGCTTCTTTATCTTTTCTCCTAGATTTTTGAAGACGGGTTTCAACCATGAACTAGGTGTTTGACCAAGATGTGAGAGACTAGATGAAAAATGGAAAGAGTATGGAAGACCAAGAGTTGTATGGAGTGTAAATGAATCTGAAGTTTACTTGCAATGTCCAAATTGTAAGACCAAGTATGTACGTAGTAGAGTAGGTGTGACTTCCAAAGAGAGGATAGTTTCTCTTGATGAGGTAAGCTGACCTTGACTCTAAGTAAGACCAAATGAGACCCAAAGGTAAGAAACCTTGATGAGGGACCACTTAGCAAAGTGTAGTTGTATGTAATATGTTCACAAAGTATGATGGGGACAAGCAAGTGACCTTTTGACTCAAGTTTAGACAAGTATGAATGTAAAATGAGATGTGAAGCAATGATGGACTATATGAGACCCAGAGACAGGTTGAATGCTAGATGAAACCTGAAGAAACAACCTAGGAAGCTCAAGTATTCCGAAACTAATTTCTCTTGTTTGTTGGATTGTAAAAAATTTCAATCCTGGACACAGACGCTTCTGTATACTTCACAGATGCGATTCCCAGACACAGACGTGTCTCTGTTCGACACAGATGCTGCTAGACACACAGACGCTATTATGCCCTTCACAGACGCGCTTAGATGACTCAAACGCGGTTAAAAATGACACAGACGCGTTTCTGTAAACTTCGTGCAATTTTTCCAATCTGTGAAGTTGTTTTGCTGTGACCAAATCCGACTGTGTGACTGTTTTTCATGACAAGAGGACACAATGTTGATGAGGACTCAATGTTTGTGTAGCGTCCTAAAATTGCGACACTTGCAATTTCGACCGCATTTGGGTCTTCACGATGGCGACGCAACACTAAACCTGAATGGAGACCGCGAAACTTGCTCATGACACTTAAAACTGCATTTTTCCAGCACCCTGGCCTGATCCTCCTTGCACCCTGCTGTCCCGGGAGGTGGGACCAGAGCACCCAGCGCCCTGGTCCCCCAGAACCATGGTGCCCAGTGCCCTGGTCCCTGGCCCTATTTTGGGCCCGGTCTCCTATGGGACTTCGGGCCTTTTTGTTTGCAAATTGGAAAATAACATTTCCTGGTCGGCCTAAGGTCGGGAAAATCAGTCTTTTAACCCTAATTGGCAAGTATATAAACTACTTTTCCTCTCTCATTTTGGGGAGGATGGAAAAAGGTGGAAACGATATTCAAACATTCAAGCATTCAAGCATTCAAGCATTCAAGCATTCCTTCAAGCAATTGATCATTCTAAGTCTCCATTCAAGGCTAAGTGTTGCATTCAAGACAAGGATTCAACCATTGAAGAGGAGATCACATACTACAACATACAAACATACAACATACAACAACATCTATACCTTCGCATATAAGGATACAAACATCCTTACAACAAGGTATTAGTACTTGTTTTACATTACATTTACAGCATTTCTCATTTCTTGGTTAATTCCAAAACCGGGGTTTGACCTAAGGGCAAACCCCTAATCCCTAACCCCCCAATCATCTTCGCTTTTCTATGTGTAGGTTGCAGGTACGCAGCTGAAATTGAAGATCTGGAATCCTTGTGCAGAGACGAACAGATCCCCCTTCGTTTCGCGGATTTTTTGGAGGACCGTGTGCACGCCGGGCGCCATCATCCCGTCAACTTTCGCTCAAATTTGCAGAACAGCACCATCTCGACATTTTACTGCTAATTCCAGGTCCACAGCTTCATATCATATTCCTATCTCTGTTTATAAGTGAATCTTTCCTACTTTGCATGCATTCCTAGTTCAATCTTTCTATCTACATTCTTTACAAAAGAGGGTATCCTTGCTATCACAACCCTTGAAACTCATATAGAATCCAATCTTGCATTGTGTGGGATTGGATCTTGTGGGTTTCAACCCCTCTTTTGAATGTAAAGTCTCCCCTAAGTGAAAACCATCAACCCTAGTGACTCTCCCTTCTCTCTCCTTGGAGTTGGGGAGGGGAGAACGACTAGGGTTCGATTTTTTCGCTTTACATTTTGGTGAACCCGACGTGAACATCCTTTCTGATTATTCATAGTTAGATCTGAAAATTGGATTCCTTGATTACATTTCCATGTTTGATCTTTTGCAAAATTTTAGAGGTTAATTCCATAAAAACCCTAAATTTTCTTTTTAAGTAATTAAACTTGTGAAATGTTTAATTGTTAATGCTTGTTTCAGATATGCCCTTCTATTACAAATTATCAATTCATATTTGTGCTTTAATTTTGAAAATTAAGTGGTTAAGTGTCAAAACCCTAATTTTTGAAACCCTCTTGATTCAACCTTTGTCCGATAATTTCACTGATCAAAACATCTCCAAATCAGCTGTAACTTGGGATTCCGCAATAAAATCATAATATCTTTCATCCCTGAAAATTTGGAAAAAAGTTGCGAGGACCATGTGCACTCCGAGCGCCATCGTCCCCGACATTTTTTTCGAAATTTCGGGAGCTAGATCTTACTGTATTTTTCTGCTAAAATCCAGAATTTTGGTTGATTTTATCAATTTTAACACCTTCAAAATTACAATCAAAGTTGGTCTAGCGATTGCTTGGATTGAGGCTTCTAATCATTCAAAAATTGTTGAAATCGAAATCTGTATCAAAATTGTGTTTCTTACAGTCCTAAATCTGAAAAGTGTGTTATCATTCATTCGAAATTTCAGTGCTTTATTCAAATTTTTGCAATTTGTGACTTTTGAAATTAAGTGCTTAATTACAACAACTTTGATTTCCGCTTTCAAAATTGAATTTTGTATGAAATTGAGTCAACTTTCAAATTTTGAAACTTGCATTGCTTTTGGTATTCCCTCTAAAATCATAAAATTCAAAATTTCAGTTTCCCTCTCTTTTTCAAAATTCAAATTTTGCATTTTTCGACAATCTTGGTAGGGTTCAATTTTGAAATTGCAACTTTAATTTGGCCTATCTACAGATTGTAAAATCACTCAATTTTTTCAGGTTAGCTGTAAAATCATCATAACTTTCATCCCTGCAAATTTTGAAAAAAGTTGCGAGGACCGTGTGCACTCCGAGCGCCACGGTCCCGGACATTTTTTCCGAAATTTCGGGAGATTTTCCTGATTGTATTTAACAGCTTAAATCTAGAAGATTGGCTGGTTTTACTGAAATTTGCTACCTCTAAAATTCAAAATCTTCTCTCTTTCTTTAGTGCATGAGTTTTACAACAATAAGCCCTACTTACACTATTCCCGTTAGACGAAGCCTTAGAATTAAGTCCTTCCAAGGTTTAATTACTGAGGAGATGGAACCTAATTTGAATGGTCTTTTTAACGAGGACATGGGTAATTCCTCTAATCCTCTTAATGATGAAGAAGCTCTCCATGAGGTTTCTGTAGAACAACTTTCAAAATTGGATAACCAATTTGACGATTTTCGACAGTGGATGTCTCAAGAATACCATGATAGTCAAGCTCTTCCTTTAATTGAGGGTCTAAAACGTATGCTTCAAAGTGATAAGAATGGAATTGATATTTTGCGTGGTATTGCACACATTGTGGATTCGAATGTGATGCCTATGAAGAGTTGTGCCGAAACTTTGGGTTATACACAACCTCCTACTCAAGTTAATCATTCTATTCCTTTGACAACTCCTATTGCTAGTATACCTACTTTTACATCAAACATAATGACTACTTCAACACAAGACATTTTGCCAATGAGCACCAGTCATGGGGGCAATCCCTCTTCTTCAATCAACCCTCTTCCTTCATTCAATCCAACTTCTTCATTCATTCCTTCAGTAAGTGTTCCTCCTATATCTCCACAAATGAACATGACACAAGGGGGCAATTCATTTAACCCTTCCATTCCTCCTTGTAGTGTTCCTCCTTTCCAATCATCTCCTATGACTAACTATCATATTGTCCCACCACCTTACTCTCTACCTTCTTTCAATAACATAACACCTCCATCACAATCTAACACATCTAATATGAACTCTTCAACTGAAGCGACCATCAACAATCTTGTACAAACTGTCTCTTCTTTATAGCAACAAATTGCCTCTATGAATCAATCTAAGTTTAGTGTGCCCACATTTGACGTTGCGAGCCCACTTTCTCTTGACATTGTTCGAGCTATCCCCCCTAAACATGTTGAAATTCCACATTTGGAGCTTTATAATGGTAAGGGTGATCCTCTAACACATGTTAAGACCTTTCAAACAATATGTACTGATTTTGCTTATGACCAAAGGTTGCTTGCAAAACTGTTTACTAGAACATTAAGAGACAAAGCCCTACAATGGTATTGCTCGTTGCCTTCCTATTCTATTACTTCTTTCGAACAACTTGCAAATGCTTTCATTCAACAATTTTAAAACAATATAAGTCCTAAAGTTACTTTGATTGATTTAATGCATTGTAAACAAGGTGTTAAAGAAAAAGTGACTGATTTCATTGGTAGATATAAGCATTTGTATGCTCAAATTTCTTTTCTAGTGCCTGACAATGATATTCAAAGAATCTTCATTTCTAATTTACAAAAAGACATTAGAGAAAAACTCCTGTTTTCTGAGTTTACTTCTTTCCAACAGTTGTGCGCAACTCTTCACAATTATCAACTGACTGTGAGTCAAATGGAACAATCACATCCTATGGCTCCGAGTGATAAGGGTGATAGTAGTCAACAACCATTTGGGAAGTTTAAACCGAATAGAGAGTCCATTAAATTCAATGAACACATCATCAACAACAATGTGAATGCAGCATCAGGTGTGTCTCCTATTTCTAAGTTTTTCAAGAGAGAAAGAAAGTTTACTCCTTTGAATGAATCATTGCATAGTATTATGAATAAGTTATTGGAACAAAATGTGCTAACTCTTCCTCCTATAAGGCAAATTGATCCTGCAAAGATTAATTCACCCTATTTTGATAACAAATCTTTTTGTCAATTTCATCGTCAACCTGGGCATGATACTGAAAAATGTTTTGCTTTAAAGGGGAAAATTCAAGATTTGATTGATAATAATACTATCTCTGTTTCTGGTGTGAATGATAAAGGCAATACATCTGTAGCTCCCCCTAACCAAAATCTTCAGATTTTTACTGATCCATTACCTTCTCATACCTCTAATGCGATTGATACTACTGATTCCTCTGTCTCACCTGATGATCTTGTGTCTATGACTCCGAATGTGATTAACTTTGTAGAGCAGCAGAAAATCCCTAAAGAACCTTCCATCACATTTGATTCCAGTGAAACTATCAGGGCACCTGATGGTCCTTTATATATAGTTGCAAAAGTCAAGAACACACCTTGCCATGGAGTGCTTATTTATCCTTCTTGTATGGTTAATGTCATTACTGACTAATTTCTTTTTACTTTGCAATTGAATCAAGTGATCTATGATGAAACAAATGTGGTTGTGAAACTATTTCATGCATTTTCTTCTCCTGCAATTGGTTCTATTACATTACCTATTGAGGTCCATAACAAATCCCTCAATGTAGACTTTGCTATTATTCCATCATCTGAACAATTTCGTGTGAAGCTAGGCTATCCTTGGCTATCTTCCATGAAAGCTATTGCCTCTCCTATTCACAAGTGCTTGAAATTTCCCCATAATGGTGAAGTCGTTACTGTCAATCATAGTCTCTTTAAACCAGCTGAAAGAACTTCTAGCATTCCTATTGATTATTTTTGGCCTAAACAATTCCAATCTCTTCCTCCGTGAAGTGATCATCTTTTCAAATCTTATCAAAAGTGGAAAACGGATATGATCCTATCTCTAAGTGAACCTAGAACACCCAAACTTCATATTCCTATCATTCTTGAGAAGGAGGTTCTTCCTTTGAAAGATAAAACTAATGTCTTTCCTCAAGAAGATTCCCAACCCATTCCTATGGATGTGACTATGCCTATATCTAATAAACTTCCTAAGAGTAGACCTATACCTCCTCATCATGATGGACTTGGTCTCCTTCCTAAACCAAAAACTCCTCCTTTATATGGAGCAGTTCCTCCTCCTTCCTTTTATAGAGAGAAGAGACCTTCCTCTTCTCCTATTGTTCAACCTAAGAGACCACAACCTAAACACCCAAGTGATAAGGATGAGAACATTCCTCCTCCTCAATCTTCTCAACTTCCTACTAAGACTAGATGAAATCGTTCTGCACGTGAACGCCGGCGAAAGCGTCGTCTTAGAGCTCAAACTTTGCAATCTCCAAAAACACCTTCAACTAATATTATTCCATTCTCTCCTTAGCCGACGATTGAGCTGAAATCTCCTAAACATAAGATGCATGATGGTCTTGATCTTGTGTGAGTTAAAGATCCTATTTTTATAAATCTTGATGATGATATAGATGAAAATGTTATTCATGATGAAAATGCTACTTCTCCTGTTCATTCTGATAGTGAATATGAACTTGTTGATATTGATAACCATTTATCTAATGAATTTTCTAAAGCACTTATCCTAGCTCCTAGACAAGAACAACGTGGCTCGGAACATGAACATAGCCCTTGTTTGGATCTGGTGATAGCTCCATCTGCTGTGTTGGATGTTCCTCCTCTAGCATTTTCCCTACCTTCCCGAAACATTGATCAGCAAGATCGGGGGGTAGATGATGTGCTAGACTAGTTTCATTAGCATAGCAGATTCTCTCCTCCTCTCTTTTGTTACTTCTTCTATGTGTTATTCTCATTCTTCTATTTGTTGTCCTTAGTGTTGTCTACTTGAGGATGATGCAAAGCATTGAGATCTCTTGATCTCTCTCATGTTGACTCAAAAGACACATGTGTTCCCTTCTTCTAGGTGACCTTCCTTGATTGGGGAATGAAGAACAATTATGCATACATACATATGATATACATGAATTATCATACAGCATACTGACCCCGAGGAAAGCAAAGTCACCTTGTGCTTTGTGTTTTGTGTCTATTATCCTTGGGGTTACCTTACACTTGGGGGCTAAATCCTTGTGATAACGTGCTCCTTTCTCATTTCTTATATGTATCACTACCTTAAAGCAATCACCCCCAATGAGGCGTGTGCGATCGCTTTAACGTAGGGGGGCATACATCTCGTTCATATCTTTTCAAGATACTTGAAAATTTCTTGGCAAATTTAGCCTTGCCTTGAAAATTTTTGGTATCTTTCTTGCATGACTCATAGTGAGGGAACCTTACTACTGACAGTCATGGTTCTCCCTCATGATCTTCCCTTTTACTTTGTCAATCGAATTCGTAAGATCCTTATTCCACTGGGGGCTTGGTGTATCTTGCCTCCTTGACATGGTGAAAGTTTTTCAATGTTGTTTCCTTGTACTTTACCGGAAGTATTGGCGTACGCTTATACTCCCGCTAAAGTGGGGGCTAAATGTAGCGTCCTAAAATTGTGACACTTGCAATTTTGACCGCATTTGGGTCTTCACGATGGCGACGCAACACTAAACCTGAATGGAGACCCCAAAACTTGCTCATGACACTAAAAACTGCATTTTTCCAGCACCCTGGCCTGATCCTCCTTGCACCCTGCTGTCCCGGGAGGTGGGACCAGAGCGCCCAGCGCCCTGGTCCCCTAGGACCATGGTGCCCAGCGCCCTGGTCCCTGGCCCTATTTTGGGCCCGGTCTCCTATGGGACTTCAGGCCTTTTTGTTTGCAAATTGGAAAATAACATTTCCTGGTCGGCCTAAGGTCGGGAAAATCAGTCTTTTAACCCTAATTGGCAAGTATATAAACTACTTTTCCTCTCTCATTTTGGGGAGGATGGAAAAAGGTGGAAACGATATTCAACCATTCAAGCATTCAAGCATTCAAGCATTCCTTCAAGCAATTGATCATTCTAAGTCTCCATTCAAGGCTAAGTGTTGCATTCAAGACAAGGATTCAACCATTGAAGAGGAGATCACATACTACAACATACAAACATACAACATACAACAACATCTATACCTTCGCATATAAGGATACAAACATCCTTACAACAAGGTATTAGTACTTGTTTTACATTACATTTATAGCATTTCTCATTTCTTGGTTAATTCCAAAACCGAGGTTTGACCTAAGGGCAAACCCCTAATCCCTAACCCCCCAATCATCTTCGCTTTTCTGTGTGTAGGTTGCAAGTACGCGGCTGAAATTGAAGATCTGGAATCCTTGTGCAAAGACGAACAGATCCCCCTTCGTTTCGTGGATTTTACGGAGGACCGTGTGCACGCCGGGCTCCATCGTCCCGTCAACTTTCGCTCAAATTTGCAGAACAGCACCGTCTCGACATTTTACTGCTAATTCTAGGTCTGCAACTTCATATCATATTCCTATCTCTATTTATAAGTGAATCTTTCCTACTTTGCATGCATTCCTAGTTCAATCTTTCTATCTACATTCTTTACAAAAGAGGGTATCCTTGCTATCACAACCCTTGAAACTCATATAGAATCCAATCTTGCATTGCGTGGGATTGGATCTTGTGGGTTTCAACCCCTCTTTTTAATGTAAAGTCTCCCCTAAGTGAAAACCATCAACCCTAGTGACTCTCCCTTCTCTCTCCTTGGAGTTGGGGAGGGGAGAACGACTAGGGTTCGATTTTTCCACTTTACAGTTTGCAAGTGTTTAGACTCCAAAAGTGTGTTGTTTGATGTAAAATGTTTTGCATACACTTGAAGACACAAAAGACATAATGTTTTGTTGTTTGGTCTTGAATGTTTTGAATGTTTAACATAAGACAAGCACAATTCTTATGGCTGGCCAAGACAATAGTTGTTGATCCCACATAGGGTTTTACCCCCGAGGCTACGCTATTCAGAGCGGATACTTAGATGCTTGACCTCACTGGCTCCACCCTCGGCACTCACTTCTTGGGTCAGCCAAGCATCAGTCCCCATGAAAACTCCCCATGGCGAACTTTGTATCTCTACTAAGAACTGTATGTGTGTGGGCCGCTACCAGAGGTCCGACCTCCTGCCTCAACAACTAGAAGGATTTGGGCTTCTAAAACAAAAAGGTGCTAGTAAGGGCATCCGCTCGTGTGGCCATACATGCGGCACTTTCAGCTCTGTAAATACAGAAGGCTCCCAGCCGGTAGGGGTTACGCCCTACAAATGATCAAATAAATTTGATCAAACGGGTTTATGGGGAGACATAGTGTCGGTATGAACTAATCAGCACACATTATTCATAGTTTTCACCATGAATACATTTGATTATAGTGGTTCGGATGAGGTGGGTTTTCCTCACTACCACTTGGGTCGTTCTCTTCTCACTAGTAGTCCTAATGACCACACGGGAAGACAGGCCTCTAAAGATTAAACAAAAAGAGCCTATTGCTCAAGACACAAAAGACAATGATTCAATTTTAGTGCACCAATGGAAGTGTTTGCTAATCTATGAAAACAAGGCACACAACAAAATTTCAAAACCCTAGCCAAGGACCTGCAACAAAATTTGTTAGTAGTTTGGGTTGTTTCAAATGATCACCCCTTCCTGCAAGCACACAAGTTAGGTAAATTTTAGAAACCCAAAAGACTTTGTGAAAGAGGGGCCTTCAACAAAATGTTTTAGCTTCCAAGGCAAGCTGCACAAACTTAGTTAGCTAGATCTGAAAGGGTTAGTCCAAAAATAAACTAGATCTGAAACCCTAAGTACGAAATCCGAAAATTGAATCAAAGAAAATTTGAAAATTCCGAAACAATAAAAAACACAGACGTTGTTACCCATGACACAAACGCATCTGTATGACACAGACACGGTTCTGTGACTTACAGACGCGGCCAAAAATCACAGACACCCCTCTCCGACACAGACGCGAGCAGAAATAACACAGACACGCTTATAAAACATAGACACTCCTGTCTGAGACCTGCAAAATAAAACTTGTCAAAAACACAGACGCGACTCCAGTATCTGCAGACGCTCCTGAAAATCAAAGATGCGATCCGAAAGTCCGTAGACGCAGAAAAACCTAAAATGTCGTCGAAAAATGTCCGATCTGCAACTTCAAAAACACAAAATCTGGAACAAAAAAGGTTAAATGCAAAGGGACAAGAGTCCCACCGAGCGTGCCAAAATGTGTATGGTGAAAATGGATAACAATAATAACAATATTGAAAGGCTAAATGAATTCAACCACAAAACCCTAGCCTAACAATCAACAAAGATCCACCATAACATATGAAGATCACCTAAGACAATGCAAATAAAACAAAATCACAAAGATTATACCATCACATGTCCAATAGGGTTTTGATCTCCATTCTTCCTATCTCCATTGATCTTGCTTGATATATATTTGCTCTCAGATTTTTATATGCACAAGAGCTCAACAAAGAACGGAATGTGGTTGCAAGTAAGATCGTAGTGTAGCCAATTGATCAAGTTGTTAGCTCATTAGGATCATTAGGGTTTGATAATGAAGGAAGCATCTCCTTATATAGAAGACACTATATGAACTGGAGGGATAAGATTGAGAGGTGTAAAAAGGAGGTCGGCTATGATTAGAGGGTAGGTAAAAGAAATAATAAAATAATGAGAGGGGTAGGTAGTGTATGAATTAAGAGATGAATGACATGTGTCATGTGTAGAAAAAGATAATGAATTAATTAAATAAATAAAGATTTATTTAATTAATAGAAGAAGTAGGATAATTAAATAAATAAGATATTTATTTAATTTAGGAAAAGGATAATTTAAATAAATAAATGTATTTATTTAAATGAGAAATAAGGCTAGAAGAGGATAAATGAATTAATTAAATAAATAAAGATTTATTTAATTAATAGAAGAATTAGGCTTAGATAATTAAATAAATAAAATATTTATTTAATTAGACATGACAATTTTGGGTGTCTACAATAAGAAATAGAATAATTCGTAAGATGATGATGAAATATGAAATTAGAAGAATGAGATTAATTAACTTAATTAAATAATTAAAGAATTATTTAATCAACTAGATGAATAATTAGTACATGATCAATGAGACATTTTAAGGTGTCTACAGGTATTACATAGGCTGATAGGTTTGAAATACATGAAGTCCTCCACTTGTTCCTTTTTAGGAATAAGGGAAATTAAAGTGGTATTGACCTACCTTAAGAGTTTGCCTTTCTTGAAGAAGTCTCTCACTGTCGCCACCACATCATCCTTGATAATTTCCCAGAAACCTTGGAAGAAGGTTGGGGGAACCCATCTAGCCTAGGGGCCTTATAGGAATTGAAGGAGAAAAAAACACTCTTGACCTCCTCAACAGAGACGGGTCGCATTAGAATCTCATCATTCTCAGCTGAAAGAGAATTAGAGATAACCTCTAGAAGCTCATTCTCCTAATTAGTGGCCCTTAGCCTATTCATATATAGGTCTTGAAAATAAGAAATAGTGCACTAACCAATTTGTTCTTCATCCTCACTGGCATTCCCATTGTTATCTTTGATTCTCCTTATGAATTCTCTTTTCATGTGTTTTATAGTTGACTAGTGAAAAAAATGTGTATTCATGTCCCTTGCTTGGAGCCACTGAATTCTTGATTTCTGTTTCCAGTGAATCTCCTCCTTTTTTAAGATTTCATGCAATTCTTCTCTTAGTTTCCTTTCCTTTATAGTAGTCTTTGTGTCAAGTTGTCTAGAATCCATCACTTCCTATATCTCCTTGAGATCCAAAAGAAGTTCATTCTTCTTTTGAAATATATTACCAAAGATATATGTGTTCCATCTTTTCACTTTATGTCTAATGAGTTTGAGTTTAGACACAACTCTAAACATTGGAGTACAAGAGACAGAGCTATTCCACCAAGCCTCCACATGGTTTTTGAAGTCTAGGTAAAGGACCCACATGATTTCAAATCAGAAGGGAAGGGACCTTTTTTGGGGATAGGATCCCACTCGAGGATGAGAGGATTATGGTTTGAATTTGTTCTTGGTAAGCCTTGAAGAAATATATATTTAAGGATACTCCAGCCATTTCAAATGATGAATCTGTCCAACTTGAACGAGGTCAACTCCAAGCCATCCATTAGACTAGGTGAAGAGGGTATCCCTAAGATCAATATCCATTAGTCTCAATTCTATTTAAGAAATATGAAAGATCCAACATGCTCTCCAAATATTCCTCCAACCCTCTCGACTTCTCTGAAGGGAAAAGAGGGGCATTAAAATCTCTACCCATCATCTAGTGGATACCAATAAATCAATTGACTGGAGCAATGTGACTTTATCCCATAGAACCTTTCTATTGACCTAGGAGTTAGGGGTGTACACATTTGTGAGGTTCCAATTAGCCTGGGTAGAGAGTAAGGTGAAATTAAGAGCAAGACTATTTTTGCACCTATCAATCCCATTACCTCTCACTATTGAAGGGTTCCACAAAGTGGTGATCCCTCCAAAAGCATGTTCATCCGAACTACAACAAAGTTGGACATTAGGGCAAATTATAATGGTAACTTGAGCAAAAAATTTATGTCATTTTCATTTATTAAAGCAATAATATGTCAATCCTATTGTCATAAATCAAACACTTCACCACATATTGCTTATGAGGATTGTTTAGTCCTTCGATGTTAAGAGAAAGGATCTTCATTTTCTAGTCTTCCTCACCCCTAAAAAAGCATCAAGGGTTCCTTGTTTCCCCATAGTAATCTCTTTAGTCACTTCCCTTTTCCTTGTTTCTATATGTGAGGGTCTACCTTTCTTTATTCTAATCCAGTGTCAACTTTCTTTTGTTTGTGTTGTTAAAAGTAGACCATTTGCTCTCAGAAGCAAGAGAAGTCAAGGAGTTAGATTTGATAATGTCTAACAAGACTTCCATCAAGCTAATAGATTTATTTGGGTAAAAGATCTCAGTTTGGCTATTTCGCACAACCTTTATAGGAGTAACTGAACAAGGATGAGACTCCACCATATTCAAGTTCTCCATGATCTAAATCGAGGTTAAAGGTTTTGACTTAATTCACATATTTTTAACTGAAGGCATAGCACTATCCACTACCTTGTCCCCTGCAAGCTAGATTGGTTGATTCTCAAGGGGGGGGTCAGCTTGGAAAGAACAGCTAACAGGAGCACCCATCGTGAAATTTTCTTTATTGACAGTGACTAGGGGAGCTTGCATCACGACATTTCCATCATTGACGATGACTAGAAGATCTTGTCCAACAATCTCACCCTCCTCCACAACAACTTTATCAGTAGAATAGGAAACTTATGGTAGGGGCGACGAAGAAGGAGGACGTGTTATCCCAGTAAAGGAGCCACTCACATCACCCATTTTGTTAGCATTATTTGAGAGTTGGGAATTCTACATTTATCAACCATGTGACCAAATCTAAGGTATTTATGACAAAAAAAACCCACAATCTCATAAACAATAGGTTGAGGCATCTTCCCAAACTTAGAGTGAAAAATAAAACATTGAAGAAGAGGTTTATTAATATCTACATTAACACATAGCCTAACAAAAACCAATTGGGTTTTTTGGAGTGTGACTTTGTCAATCATAACTAGAGAACCAAAGGAGTCTGCAATACTTTTAAGGGTATTCAGGCTCCAATAATCAAGGGGGAGGCACGAAAATCTAATCCAATTTGGGGTAACTCATCCGAGATCCATATTTGGGTCTAACCCAAGCTTCCATTTACATAGAGAAAGCACATTCTTATGCCCTTTGTCAAAAAACCAAGGGACTTCAAACAACACTTTAACCATATCCTTCATATTTGCAAACTTAAATATAAATAACCCCTCTGAGATGGCACTAATTACAAAATTACCTTGTAGTTTCCACATGCCAAAAACCCACTTCCTAACTAAAACCACATTGGGTCTAAAGGAGAAAAACTTAAAAAAAAGAGCTGAGGATAGATCCGTCAAAGCCTCATTAGTGAAGTCATTGGGTAACAAGACCTCGATACTTTCATGTGAAACTTTGACCTTCAAACAGCCAAAACTATTATATGGAGACAAGGATCTTCCAATGAGTCTAACTACCCAAGAAGTGGGGGCACTCCAAAAAATAATTCCTCTTTAGATAGGTCCAAATTTTCCTCTAAGCCACGATTAGACTTTTTTGTAAATAGGACAGAATTTTCCTCTTTCTCTGCTTGGGCAGCTTTGGGTTAGGACCCATCCATGGCATGTTCTCTTGAATCAATGTGTGGGTCCTGGGAGATCATCCTAGTCCCCCCATCCACACGTGACATCTCCCACAAGCACGTAGAATTTGAAAAAATAATATTCATCCCCATTGTTATATCTCAACACTCTTATCTTATAATCTAATTATTTCTCAATTAAGGCTTTAAATCCCTTAAAATTATGAAAACTTTAGATTTTAAAGGTATAAAATAAATCCAAGTGTATCTTGAGACATCATTATGGAAAGTAACATAATACCAATATTTGCCAAAAGAATCAACATCCACTAGTTCAAACACATCTAAATGAATTATTTCTAATAATCTCTTAGCCTTATTAGTCTCATTAGGAAAAGATGATATATTCTATTTACCAAACACATAATGCTCACTAAAAACATTTTTCACAATAGAAAGATAAAAAATGTTGTCAACTAAATTTTTATTAAGAATGGTCTTAAAAAAAATTCACTTATGTGACCCAATCTATGGTGCCATGGCATACATGCATTTTCAATGCTACTTACATTGGCAGGGTTAAAAAAAGTAAACACATTAAACCTAAATAAAGTGTCCTCTAAGATATTTTAGCAACTACCAAACTCCCTCTTCCAAACTAGCAACTAGACTTTTCAAATAGCACATGTCTTCCAAAATCATTAAACTTGATTACTGAAAGTAAACTTCTTGCCACTCCTGGAATATGAAAAACATTATCGAGGTTCTTGATCTTTTTATAATTGAAACACGAATTTACCTTTCCCTTACCAAAAATATTCTTCATGTTGTACTCACCAAGGAAAACATCCCCCCCCCATCATATGCTAAGTATGTAGAAAATCACTCCTTGTGAGAAGTCATATGGTAGGACCAACATGAATCAATAAGCCAAGAATCATTACTAATAGTATTAGATGAAATAAACAAAGCATTAGAGATAATCATTGAAGGACTTTTCATTGGAGTAATCAACATTCTTTTTCTTTTTCTTGCACTCCTTCTTCACATGTCCTCTTTTGCCACAAATCTAACACTTTACTCTTTCCAAGGATTTTATAATATCCTTTACGCTTATCCCTCTTTTTATCCCCTTTAGGCCCATTCTCTTTGGACCTACCCCACACATGCAAGGTATATTGGGAGCCAACATTCATATGATTTCTCCTCATTTCTTATGAAATGAGTATGGCAACAATCCTATCCATTTTTGGTTTTGCATTACCACTATTTAGGGAAACAATTATATTTTCTGAAGACTCGGCCAAAGAACAAAGAAACAAGATACACTCATTTTCATCTTCTACTTTAACAATCATTGATGAAAGCTTACCTATAATCAAGTTAAGTGCATTTAAATAATATATGATTAAATCACCATCTATCATCTTTAAATAATACAAATTTCATTTGAGATATCATGTGTTAAACAAACTTTTAGTTTGATAAATTCCAACTATCATCTTGCACAACTTGTATGAGATGTCTTTTTTGGAGACATTCAAGAGGACAGAATTGAATTGTTCCCCATATGTTCTTTTATAACTCCACCAATATTCACCTACCACTATAGATTGATTTAATTCTTTTAAAAATAGCAACAACTGATCTCTCTACAAGGAGATCCATCATCTTCAATTTTCACATCTCGTAGCCAATTTTATTGAGTTTATCAATATCCTAACAAGAGGTAGGAGCCATGGTATGCAATATGTTAGGTCCAGGAGACAACTGAGAGGGGGAGTGAATCAGTTGTCAAATAAATTCAAACCAAAAACAACTTAACACATAACACCAATATTTGTATGTGGAAACCCTGTAAGGGGAATAAACCACAGTGGGAAACCTTACCCACAATCAGATGATATAGATAGTAAGTGTACATAAATGGGGTCTGCACATACAGAAAGGCCAAGCGCCTAGAGCTCACTACTCAATCACAAAGTGGGAGTCACACTGACTACAATTGGATGGTTAAATCCAATAAGAATGTACTGCTCAAAATAGCATCTTCATATGCCGGATTCAGTACCGGTGTAGTTCTGATTGTCTTCACCAAAACCCTCCTTCAATCTTCAAATGATGTCTGTGTGTATATCTCTGCTAATTCTCGCATATACCTTCACACAATCCTTTTTCACATTCCCCATTTGATCTTACAAATAAGATCTTACATTTATACCATAACTTAAGACCAATTTTAGTAGGTCGGCTCTACAAGATATTACAATAAAAACATTTTACAAACAATACAATATCCGATGCAATAACTGATTCAACATGTAGGCATAATGCATTTACAACAATAATTAATTATCTCCATAGCGTGTCATGCTGATCTGGAAAAGATAAACCTATCGGTGTATAACCTGGACCTATTTGCTAGTAACAGCAAATATGCAAATATGAATATACCAATAACGAATTCTCCAAGATAAGATGTCCAAATGATGTCTTAGACATTACCAAGTGTTTTCCATGCTATTCCAAGTGTTGGTGATCATTATATCTTGCCGGTGTACCAGATACTGGTGACTGTGCATGAGTCACTTTGCTTGCCAGTGAATGTTGTTGATTCTCCAAAGTGCTAGAGTTGATAAGTGTTTAGTAGGTGTTGACATCAATGACAAAACCATACCAAAATACCATCAATCTCCCCCTTTGGCATTGATGGCAACACAAGATGAAAAAACCATCAAAGTGCCATAACAGAAATGCCAAATACCAAAAACCAACAATCTCCAAAAAGATATCATAACCAGAAATCAAAATACAGATATAGAGAGTAATAATCTCTCCCCCTGGGAGCAACATGTGTTTACCTTGTGTTTTTCCATACCAATCTCTCCCCCTTTAACATCAAATGCCAAATTTCTTACCAAGCCAAGTTCATATACAAAATACCAATCAATTTAGTATACCAACTACTCCCCCTGAGAATTAGCTTCCCATCAAAGCCGGAATAAAAGATTTCTCTATTAATTCTATCGATTGATGACAATCATCAATTTCCTAAGTCTCTACCGGTGGAGGTATGACCCCAAGCTGGTCTCTGAGATATTCAAAAGTCTCCTTAGGGAGAGGTTTAGTAAAGATATCTACAATTTTCTCTTTAGTATTCACATAAACTAGTTTTATTTCCTTTTCTTCAACATTTTCCCTTAGATACTACAGTTTGATAGAAACGTGTTTGGTTTTAGAATGTAATACCGGATTCTTAGATATGTCAATTGCTGCAATGTTATCACAATAGATAGTAATAGGTTCCTTGCATTTTACCTTTATGTCTTTCAACATTTGCTTGAGCCATAGTACCTATGTACAGTTAGTTGCTACTGCAACATATTCTGATTCTGTTGTTGATAAAGATGTACAACTTTGTTTCTTACTCAACCAAGAAACTAGTCTGTTTCCAAGAAAGAATGCTCCACTGGTGGTGCTTTTTCTATCATCCACATCTCCTACCCAATTTGTATCTGTGTATGTACATAATTCAAAGTTTTCATCTCTAGGATACCATAATCCAAGATTTATAGTGCCTTGTAAGTACCAAAAAATCCTTTTTACTATTGATTCATGATTTTCTCTAGGATTACTTTGAAATCATGAAACAATACATACTGCATTCATAATATCAGGTCTGGTTTGTGTCAAATACAGTAAACCTCCTATCATAGATTTGAATCTAGTTGGATTAATAGGTGTAGATTCATTCCTTAGTGATAATTTTTCATTTTTGGTCATAGGTGTGCTTACCGGTTTAGAGTTCTCCATCCCAAATTTCTTTAGTAACTCTTTTAAGTACTTGGATTGACTCAAGAATATACCTTTATCAGTCTGTGAAATCTGCAATCCTAAAAAGAATTGTATTTCTCCAATCATAGACATTTCAAATTCTTGTTGCATTTTAATAGAAAATTCTTTACATAATCCATCTTCTCCTCCAAAGATTATATCATCAACAAATACTTCTATAACTAGGATGTCATCATTAGTCACTTTATAGTATAAATTGTTGTCTGCATTACTTTTAGAAAAACCAATCTTCAAAAGATACTTATCCAATCTTGCATACCAAGCTCTTGGAGCTTGCTTCAATCCATACAAAGCTTTTCTTAATCTGCAAACCATATCTTTGTTATCTGTCAAAGAAAATCCATCAAGTTGTTCAATGTAAACTTCTTCTGCAAGATCTCCATTCAAAAATGTACATTTAATATCCATTTGATATACTTTGTAGTTCTTATGTGTTGCAAAAGCCAAAAATAATTTGACTGCCTCAATTCTAGCTACCAGTGCAAAGGTTTCATTGTAATCAATTCCTTCTTTCTGAGAATATCCCTTACACACTAGTATTGCTTTAATTCTGATAACCTTACCATCTTCAATAAGTTTGTTTCTGAATACCCATTTGGTTCCAATTACATTTTTATCTTTAGGCCGGGGAACTAATGTCCAAGTGTTATTTTTCTCAATTTGTTCTAATTCTTCTTCCATAGCTTTAATCCAAAATTTATCTTCACATGCCTCATTAACTGATGATGGTTCAATTTGAGAGATAAGACATACCTCTTCATTTGCCAATATTCCTCTTGTCATAACTACTTTAAACTTGTTTCCAATTATCTGATCTTCAGAATGATTCAGTCTTACATACCAGGGTGTCTTTGTTTGTTGTTGTTCCTTAGTTACTGTGGAATCCTCAGATGATACCAGGGTAACTGGATCTTCATTCTATACTGGTGGATTCAGTGTAGGTTCATTTGTCAAAATTTCGGTTGTCGGTTTAGAGTCTATATACCTTGAAGTTTCTCTGAATTGTTCATCAATCTTTACATTTGTACTTTCAACAATTTTTTGCAATCTTTTGTTAAAACATCTATATGCCTTTCTTTTAGATGAATAACCAAGAAATATTCCTTCATCACTTCTAGGATCAAATTTTCCAAAATACTCATCTCTTCTGATATAACATTTACTTCCAAAAATTCTGAAATATTTAAGAGTAGGAGTAATACCAAACCATAGTTCATGAGGGGTCTTACCGGTTTCACCTTTGATGTGAACTTTGTTGAATGTATAGACCGTTGTACTGACTGCCTCTCTCCAATATACATGTGGTAGTTTTGCTTTTGATAACATACTTCTTGTTGCATCCAAGATAGTTATGTTTTTCCTTTCAACAACTCCATTCTATTGTGGTGTCTGAGGTGCTGATAGTTGTCTTCTAATTCCATTTACTTCACAAAATGTATTAAATTTCTTAGATGTAAATTCTCCTCCTTGATCTGATCTTAGACATTTGATTTTCTTACCGGTTTCATTTTCTACCATTGCTTTGAACAGTTTGAACTTTCCCAGTCCTTCTGATTTTTCTCTAAGAAAAGTAACCCAACACATTCTAGAATAGTCATCAATGATTACCATGAAATATATATCACCTTGTAAGCTTTTAGTTTTAGCTGGACCACATAAATCAGTGTGAATTAAATCAAGAGCATTATTGGATTTTTCTGGAATACTTTTGAAACTAGCTCTAACTTGTTTTCCAAATTGAGATTCCTTACATACTATATTGGGAGGTTTGACAATTTTAGGTAAATCTCTAACTGCCTTAATAGTATTGATCTTCACCACGCAATCAAAGTTTACATGACATAGTCTCTTATGCCATAACCAACTTTCATCAATATGTGCAATTAAGCATGTATTTTCACTATTATTCAAATGAAAGATATTATCTCTAGTCTGATTACCGGTTGCAATTTCTAAACCAGTTTTATTCATGATTTTGCATTTTCCATTTTTGAATTGTAACTAAAATCCTTTCTCAACTAATTGACCAACACTCAAAAGATTATGCTTTAATCCTTCAAAATAGCAAACATTGTCAGTGTTATGCTTACCATCAAGAGATATTGTACCCTTACCTTTGATCAAACAAGATTTGTCATCTCCAAATCTCACTAAGCCTCCATTGTATTCTTGAAAGTCCAAGAATTTACCTTTGTCTCCTATCATATGATGTGAGCATCTTGAATCAATGATCCATTCATCCTTTACTTCAACTTTAGCTGCCAAGGCATGTTCTATCGGTTGAGCAGTAGGTGTCGGTTGATCTTCTGTTATAGCAACAAAAACCCATCCATTCTCTGTCGGATCCTCATCAGAATCATCAGTCACACCTTCATCAGCAATGTAACAATATTTATCTTTATTCTTCTTGGATCTGTATCTCTGATATTCAGGGTTAGGCTTGTATATTCTTCTAGCTTCTTCTCTTAGTCTAGCATGTCTATCAAGGCATCTTGAAGCCATGTGACCAATCTTATTGCAGTTAAAACATTTAAAGGGTGCTTTACCTTCATACTTACTTCCAACTAGACCTTTAGGCATTTTCCTTGCAAATAGTGCTTCAAGTTCTTCATTTTCTTTCCTGCTTTCTTCAAGTTCTCTAGCATAAAAGGCTTTCCAATCAGATTTGTCAAATGATGGAGCAGATGATGTTGATGCTTTAAAGGCCAAATCTATCTTTATAGTAGCAACAGGACCAAATTCTTCAATTTCAAAAGCTGACAGTTTCCCAATCAATGTATCCCTAGTTACTGATGTATTAGGCATTGTTCTTAACTCATTTATAGTAGTGACTTTCATTTTATATGTTGGTGGCAATCCTCTTTAAACTTTTGAAACAATTTCATCCTCAGTTAAGGTTCCTCCACAACATTTAATACCCAAAACAATCTCATTTACTCTTTCCATAAAAGCAGAAATTTTTTCATCTTCTTCCATTTTCAGATGTTCATACCTAGCCCGGAAGATTTCAAGTTTTTCAATTTTGACGGTGGAATCTCCTTCATTCAATGTTTCCAAATGATCCCAAATAGCTTTAGTAGTAGACCTATCTAATAGTCCCATGATTTGTTGATCTGATAATGCGCGCTTCTCTTGCTTTGCAATCATTTTCGTCATCTTTTCCCAAGGTAGGTGGATTAGGCAGACTAGAAGTAGGAGTAGTATAACCATTCTTTGTAACATCCAAGATGTCCTTTCCAATGCAATTTAGATGTGTCTCCATTTTGATATTCCATATGCCATAGTTGGTTCCATCAAGTTTAGGACTGTCCTTCCTGAAATAGTTAGTAGACATTGGATCTCCTCAAGCTGTTAAAATTTTGCAAAAGAGGACTAATGCTCTGATACCAATTGTTAGGTCCCTGAGACAATTGAGAGGGGGTGTGAATCAGTTGTCAAATAAATTCAAACCAAAAACAACTTAACCAACTTAATGCTTAATACCGGTAAACCAGTTCAATATGTCGGTAGACAGTTTTAACAGTTAATTGCTATACTGGTAAGGATTAGTTCATGAAACATAAAGACAAATTTATCCACGACACATAACCCTCCTTCAATCTTCAAATTATATTTGTGTGTATATCTCTGCTTATTCTCGCATATACCTTCACACAATCCTTTTTCGCATTCCCCATTTGATCTTACAAATAAGATCTTACATTTATACCATAACCTAAGTCCAATTTTAGTAGGTCGGCTCTACAAGATATTACAATAAAAATATTTTACAAACAATACAATATCCGGTGCAATAACCAATTCAACATGTTGGCTTAATGCATTTACAACAATAATTAATTATCTCCATAGCGTGTCATCTTGATCTGGAAAAGATAAACCTATCGGTGCATAACCTGGACGTATTTGTCGGTAACAGCAAATATGAATATACCAATAACCAATTCTCCAAGATAAGATGTCCAAATGATGTCTTCGACATTACCAAGTGTTTTCCATGCTATTCCAAGTGCCAGTGATCATTATATCTTGCCAGTGTACTAGATACTGGTGACTGTGCATGAGTCACTTTGCTTGCCGGTGAATGTTGTTGATTCTCCAAAGTGCCAGAGTTGATAAGTGTTTAGGAGGTGTTGACATCAATGACAAAACCATACCAAAATACCAACACAATATTCTTCACAAATTTGAAAGAAACCACAATACAAAATATCACACTATAGCCAAAAAATTTCAAAACTTAAAAAGAAGGTGACACTCTCAAAAAAACCATTAGGTTTGATACTAAATGTTGATAACAAGGTGAAATAAAATTGCAATAACAAATTATGAATGTGTTTGCAAATATAAAAATTATATTACCATATGAGATTATGTGTGTTGAAAATATGACTATAATGTAAAAATCAGCAAACAAATGATAACACCGAATATATATGGAAACCCTTTATGAAAAAAATCCACACAAGAAAGAGGGAAAGTATATTATTAATCTTCAACCAAGAGATGTTTAATAATGCACTTCATTATTGCTCTCTAATTAATTTAGTGGCACCAATGTTACCTACAAAAATACTCATCATAAAACTACTATCTCATAGCTCCAATTTATAGAAAAATGTCAGAGGAAAAACAACAATGGTAACTCTAAACAAGAGGCAAAACCCACTTGCAAAAACCCACAACTAGGAAATGGACAGCCAATAGTGATATAAAATAAATAAAAAATAAAAAATAAAAATAACTTGGCTTCCATACGGTTGCCTAGCCCATAGCCAATCAACTCTTTTCCTTCCTGAATGCTTCATAAATCCTGAATGACTCTTTCGATCAGACAATAGGACAACCTTTCATCTTTCAAAATTGGGCACGCAACTCATGATTGCTAATATTCCCAAAGTGGATGAATAAGAATAATATTCCTTCATTATGCTTAATAACCACCACAACTCTTCTCAGATGCTACATAACTCCTCAATGACTCTTTTGATCACATAATAGTACAACCTTTCATCTTTCAAAATTGAACACCCAACTCTACACACACACACACACACACACACACACACACACACACACACACATGCATGCATGCATGCATGCATACATACATAATGTATGCATCCATGTATATGCATATATGCAACCATGTATATGTATGTATGTTTGTATGTTTGTACGTATGTATGTATGTATGTATGTATGCATCCATGCATGTATGTATATATATACGTATGTATGCATACATGCATACATACATACACACACACATACATACACACATGCATACATACACGCATACATACATACACACACATACATACATATACATACACACACACACACACACAAAGATATATATATATATTGTAGACGTCTAAAAATGGTCAACGCTTGCGGAGTCATACTTTAACATTTGCGCATTGCCTTATTTTAGGGTTTTTGCATCGCATTAACATTCCTCCTATGTTGTGCACTTGGTCTTTATCATTTGTGAGCATCGAGTCCTTCTTCTGCATTCTTCATTTGTCTCACTGTCGAATTTGGTCTTGTCGACAATAATCTTCAGTCATGATTTTGGTCAATCTTATCCTGTCGCATCAATGTGTGTGCTCATTTGTTATCATTTTGGACATCGTCAATCCTAATTAGGGTTTTGTACTCTTATCAATCTTGTCATTTTACGATCGATTTCTCATCGATCGCTATCCTCTTATCAATCTTGTCATTTTGCGATTGATTTGTCATTGATCGTTGTCGGTTCCAATCTTGTCATTTTGCAATCTATTTTGTCATCGATCGTGGTCATTTCCAATCTTGTCATTTTGCAATCTATTTTGTCATCGATCGTTGTCGTTTTTGTCATTTTGCGATCGATTTGACATCGATCGTTGTCCTTCTCAATTATGTCAATTTGGATCAATTTGTCATTGTTCCTCGTCAATTGGCGCATTTGTCAATCAAATCACTTATCAGCATTGGTCTTTTATCAATTCAAAATCATGATCGAATCGACATCAAGTCGATCCTACATCAAGACCTAATTGTCGTTCTTGCATTTCTAATTCATCTTCTAGGGTTTCATGATTTATTCATTTAACCTTGTTTGTCATTTTCTCTCCATTTTCTCTTAAGGATAAATGATTTATTTATTTATCCTAAGTCTTCTTGTCACAATTAAATGTTTATTTAATTGGCTAATTAATTCCTCCTATTTTTGTAAATTAATTAATGAATGAGAAATTATTAATTAATTTACCTAATTTTCATTAATTTCCTAAATTCCAAGTCATCATTTCTAACCTAATTTTCTAATTTCTCCTAAATTCCTAAATGTCTATTTCTATTTCAAAATCTTGTCATAAATTCTTGCATAGCAATTTGTCATAAATTGTCATAAATTGTCATAAATCCTTGCATAGCAACTTGTCATAATTTTGCTATTCTTGATTTGAATTTCCATTCGAATCACTTTCATGCTAATCTGATATTTTCTCCAATTTGTCTATAAATTGGATGAATTTCTTCAATCAAAGATCCCAATTGATCACATTTTCGAATCCCTGGTCGAATCAATCACGCTTCGAGTATTCTTGCGCTATCATCTTGTCTACTTGCTTTCACATCATGCTTATGCACTAGTAGGTGAGATCCACAAACAAAGCTATTTGAAGGAGAAAGAAGGACAATGGAGCCACATGAAGGAGACATTCAAGTTTGCAATGGTTTGCATTTGAATTGATGTCTTGTTTTCATGTCTTTATTGAGTGTTTTTAGGATTGTTATCACTGCATTTTAGTTTTCGTGATTGAGCGAGTCCAATTTGTTATTTGCTTTGATGATTTCTAGATTCCTAGCTACATTTATTAGTGAACCTGATGTGAACTAACCCCCTAACCATGCTTTTGAATGCTTTTGAGTTGATTTGCAGATGAAAAACCCAAGAAACAGGGTAATTCAGGGCTTTCTTGGCACTTTTGCGCCTATGTAGGAGACTTCTACGCCTGTGTCAAGCATTTTGCGCCTGTGTCAAGGAATTTTGCACCTGTGTCAAAGGGATCTGCACCTATGTTGGAGTTTTTTGTGCCTGTGTTACTACTGTAAAGCGGAAAATCACGATCAAACCCTAGTTGTTCTCCCCTCTTCCAACTCCGAGGAGAGAGAAGGGAGGTTCGCTAGGATTCGATGGTTTTCACTTAGGGGAGAGACTTTACATTCAAAAGAGGGGTTGAAACCCATAAGATCCAATCCCACGCAATGCAAGATTGGATGCTAAATGTGTTTCAAGGGTTAAGACAGCAAGGCTACCCTCTTTCGTAAAGAATGTTGATAGGAGAATTAAGCTAAGCATGCATAGAAAGTGATAAAGATTCGCTTATAAACTGAGATAGGAATACAGTATGAAGCTGCGGACCTGGAATTAGCAGTAAAATGTCGATACGGTGCTGTCCTGCAAATTTGAGCAAAATTTGTCGGGACGATGGCGCCCGGCGCCACGGTCCTCCGAAAAATCCGCGAAACAAAGAGGGATCTGTTCGTCTCTGCACAAGGATTCCAGATCTTCAATTTCAGCCACGTACCTGCAACCTACACACAGAAAAGCGAAGATGATTGGGGGGTTAGGGATTAGGGGTTTGCCTTTAGGTCAAACCCCGGTTTTGGAATTAACCAAGAAATGAGCAAGTGCTGTAAATGTAAATGACTGTCAAATAAGTACTAATACCTTGTTCTAAGGATGTTTGTATCCTTATGTGCGAAGGTTTAGATGTTGTATGTTGTATGTTGTAGCATGTAGTATGTGATCTCCTCTTCAATGGTTGAATCCTTGTCTTGAATGCAACACTTAGCCTTGAATGGAGACTTGAAATGATCAATTGCTTGAAGGAATGCTTGAATGCTTGAATGCTTGAGTGCTTGAATGCTTGAGTATAATTTCCACGCTTTGTACACATATCCTCTTCATCCCAAATGAGAGAGAAAAATGTAGTTTATATACTTGTTAATTAGGGCTGATAGACTGATTTTCCCGACCTTAGGCCAACCAGGAAAGTTAATTTCCAAATTGCAAACAAAAAGACCCGAGACCCCTTAGGAGACCGGGCCCAAAATAGGACCCAGGGACCAGGGTGTTGGGCGCCATGGTCCTGGGGACCAGGGCGCTAGGCACCCTGGTCCTGAAGGACCAGGGCACTGGGCGCTCTGGTCCCACCTCCCGGGACAGCAGGGTGCAAGGAGGTTCAGGCCAGGGTGCTTGAAAAATGCAGTTTTCAGTGTCGTGAGCAAGTTTCAGGGTCTCCATTCAGGTTGCGTGTTGCGTCGCCATGGTGAAGACCAAAATGCAGTCGAAATTGCAAGTGTCGCAATTTTAGGACACTACAACTGCATTTTGCGTCTGTGCGAGACATTATGCACCTGTGTAGGGCCAGAAACAGAGGTAAAAAGCAGTGTTTCTTACTTGCAAATTGTTTTGTTTTGCATTATGTTTCTGCTTTTTGGTTTTTGGTACCGATTCTTTGTGCAGCACCTTGGCATTACACATGACAAAGACAAAAATGAAACTAGTAATGAATTTTATGCAGGTTCGCTAGTCAAAGATCAAACAACTCAAACTTCTAACTTGGTGGTTTTGCAGGTTGCCTTGTATTTCAACTAAACGTTGTGTTTGTAATTCATAATTAGGCACCTAGTATGATTGCCTAATAGGATGGAATGAATGTGTGTTTGCTTTGATTGTTGAGTTTGACATTGGAGTAGGAGAGTATGCTCTCATCCTTCTTAGGGTGATCAGAAATCTAGATCTTCGATACCATTCTCTTGTTTCAGATTGTTTGTTACCTTTAGAGGGCCTGCCCTCCCGACCATTTTCTTTCTTTTGCAAGCAAGTGATAATAATGAGAAGGGAATGACCCAAAGTGAGCACAGCTAGAATACCTTGGCATTCTAACTCACTATAAATAAATACCTGATGGGCGAAAGCTTTGAAGGAAGGGTTACGTGGGAATTGTAGTTACTTGGGAAGTGATGACCCTTGGACTCTTTCTCATATCAACTTCTAAGTAGGGCCTCAAGGTCTAAATCATGCTTGCACGACTACATTTGTTTGGTATCTTGGTGGGCTTAATGTCTCAATCACACTTGCGTGACACCAAGGAGTAACGCTTAACAGAAATCCTTACTAAACACCTTATATTTAGAGGCCAAAAATCCTTCTAGTTGCTTGAGAAGGACAAGTTTGGATACTTGGAAGAGATACTAAGTTCGCCATGGGGAGATTTCCATGGGGACTGATGCTTGGCTGCCCTGAGAAGTGATTGCCATGGAGGGGAGCCCGTGGGGTCAAGCATCTATGTATTCTCCTTGAATCTCATAACGAGTCTACCTCTCAAGTACCTACTGCCCTTGCCATCCATAAGAAATGTGTGAATGAGCATGATTGTCTTGAGTATAAGTTGAAATATCTTGTCTTCTTTGCTTGTCAAAATTTGAGTTGTGTCTCATTTCAAAAACAAGACAAATTGATTCAAAATAAGGTCAAACACAAGAGTATTTCATCCAACAAAGTTTAAAACACCTTCAAACATGGTTGTCAAATATTTTTCAAAATCTTGTCTCAACATTCATGTCACTCAGATTTAGGTTCATCCTAGGTTTGCATTTTTCAAAGTTCATTGTCAATTACCAAGTTTAGGTTTCACTCAGGTCATACTCCTTTGCATATCAATAAGGGTCATCCATTTGCATGTGTCCTCTTGCATTAGAGTAACACCATTTCATAATTCAACCTTAGGTTTTGCCTTAGGTTGACATTATCATACATTTGCATGTGCATACCCTAGGTCTCTTCATTAAGCTTAGGTCATCATCATATCATATTAGGATCATTTGCATACTATCTGTCCCTTTGCATATAGTGTCAAAACTAGGTTTTGTCATACTTGAGTAATCCAAATCTTTTATAAACCCTAAGTCATTGTTAGGAGGTCTAGACCTTATCAAACCTTTTCTCTTTTTGTCATTAATGTCATTTGGTCAAACCTAGCTTAGTATCCAAGCATATAGGGGAGACATTGTCATTTTGTCCTTTTGTCACTTGGTCCTTTTGTCCTTTGAGATCTAGACATCATTTCAATTTCCTAAGGGTCTCATTTTTAGAATTGCATTCATAAGTTTGTCAAAATCTTGAAAAAAGAACAAAAACATAGGTTGCATTCTTGCCATAGATTGCATTTTCATCTATTTAGTTTGCATTTAGTTGCATATCATAATTTATCCTTAAAATTCCAAAAATATTGCATTTGCATAGTGACATGTTTGTTGAAATGAGGTCTCAACCTTCTTACGAAGCCATGTCATCACAATTGAGCAATCAATCATGTCAATCCAATCTCTACATGTCTCAGAACTTGGATCAAACTTATCATGATGATGTAAATGTCCAAATACAAAAACTAGAGGAGAAACTAGCTCAAGAAGAGGAGATATTGGAACAAAGAGTGAAAAACATTGAGAAGAATAGATCACAAATGTCCAAAATGTTTCAAAAATTTCCAGGTTGAAATCCAAAGATTGAGCCAGTTGATGTAAGATCTCTTCTTGAATGATCAGACATACCAGCTCTCCTCTCTCAAATAGAGATGATGAAACAATTTCAAGAAAAGAGACAACATCAATTTCAACATTATGTGCCTCCACAACAAGAACAAGAAGGTGTTTACTATCAATTAGATTTTCAACAATCACAACCAATGGTTCAACCAATTGTTCAACATATACAACCAATACAACCAATGGGCCAATTTCAACAATATGTCCAACCAACTATACAATATCCACAAATAGTTCAACCAATGGTGGAATATCAATGTCAACAACTACAACCAAACATTCAAAAACAAAGGTTGCAACATGCACCAAGCCAAGTTTTAAACATGTCGGAACAATTGAACCAAGTCCAATATCAAAACATGACATCAAACCAAAAACAAGTTCAAATTCCAGATGCAACCATGTCAAAACCTTGAAAGAAAGGTGGCTTTATTTCAATGATCTTAAGGAAACTACCAAGTGAGTTCTTTGAGAAAGATCAAGATAATACAATTATGTCTAGCAATGCCTCATCCCCCCACAAACAAATTGACTCTCCAGTGGCATCTATCCCTACACCTCTAGAAGTTTCACAAGAACCTTCCATATTGTCCTCATCATACAATACACCCAAGGTTGCAATTATCCAAGGACTATTCATAATTGATTGCCAAGATAATCCAATTCATGATGCACATCCTTGTCATGTTTCAGAAATACAAGACCCAATGCCACCATGCACTTTATTGCCATTACCTGTTTTAGAGGACCCCATTCGAAGTCCCTCTTCCTCATGTTCAAGCATTGATTCCTTGCCAGAATCCATCACAAATGTTCAAAGTGCATTTCCTTCATGCCAAAACATTGATCCCTTGTCAGAATCCTCCATGCATATCCAAATTCCAACCTCATGTCAAGAGGATAATTTAGAGCATGAAGAAACGTGTCTCGAAACAGATCAAGATCAAGATCCTGAAACCTTATCATCCCATCCAATTGTTGACCAGGATCCCATTTCCCCAGACACTCGCAATGATTCACTTATTCCTGTCAGTTCTATCCAAGAACACAATGTCCTTTCAAATCCCATTAACATTCCACTTCCTAAGAAGGATACAGATATCCCTTCTATCCTTTCCGATGATCCCATTAAAAGTCAAGAGCAAAGCACCTTTAAAGAGGATTCCAATGATCTTCCTCCTTGTCAAGATCAAATTATTCCTTTAAATCCTCCACAAGATCCTTTTGTTCCTCCATCTCCTTGTCCTAATCCCACATATCCACTCCAAGATCGCATTTCTTTTGATGATCCCATTATTTCTCCCATTCCATCTCTTGAAGAGCCTATCATTGGACCATGTCCACTACACAATCCTAGTCCCCCTCATGATTCTAATCCCCTTCATGATTCTAACATGTCAGTGCAAGATGTTCATGAACCCTCGACATGCATAATGGGTTCTTTCACTTTGGTACAATCTGATCCACTTCAAGATCTCATTATTTCTCTCATATCATATCCACCTCATAATGGACTCACGTCTTCTTCCCAAAGAAAAGAGTATCCTACAAGTCAAGATATTCATAAAGGCAAACGAGTAGATCTCCATAAGAAAGAACCCCTCCATATCAAAGAAGATCTTAAGGGTTATGTCTACACAACTCACTCTCAAGACGTTGGTATCCCTCCATCAAAATCAAAACATACACCTTCCCCATCATACTTTCCATCCATCTTAGGTCCTTATATTCCTTCATTCTCTATGCAAGGTTAGCAAAGGCATACATCCTTGAGTAAATTTCATCCATCCAAAAGAAGTCCATTTCATTCATATCCATCCATGCATTCCTTTCCCCCTCCAAGCAATTTGGATGCCAAGTATAAAAGTCATAAGTCTAGAAATCCACATGTATTCAAGGATCAACATGTCCAATTTAATCAACATGTCAAAGCAAAGAAAAATATTATCCAAAAAGAAAAGGAAAAATCCAAAAGGTCAAAAAGGCCCACTGAGCAAAATAAAGCAAAGTCAAAATATATATGAGTTCCTAAATCCCTTATGCAAGCAATGCACTCCAAGGAATCACAAAAGCATGACAAATCAAAAACCATGTGGATCCCTAAGCGGCTCCTTGAAGCACAAAAGCCTAAAGAAACATCCAACTTGGCATCCAAAGTTACTATTCCTCGATCTAAACCTCTCAAATTTGTTCCTCCATCACCTCCTTCTTCCATTTTGGGTCCTTATGTCCACAAATCCCTAGCTGTGTGTGTGTAATTATACTTACATATATATGTGTATGGGTGTGTGTGTGTGTGTTTGTGTATGTTCATACATACATACATATATATATACATACTATTGGCATTGCATGAAGATTGCATTAAAGAAGTATAGTGTTGTCATTGATGTCAATAGTAACCGGTAATGAAGAAGTAAAGCAACTAGTAATGAAGAAGTAAAGCAACTAGTAATGAAGCAGTGAAGATCAATCGGTAACCCTATCCAGTTGAGTAGCAGAACCCTAATCAATGGAGCTTGGAGATCGTTTGTGATGATTTATGACTGAATGATGATCGATGATGAAGATGTCGCATAAGCATGTTGTGCATGATGAGTTTTGAATAGGTTTTGGCATGTAAATATAACCATTTATCTTGGGAATGATCAAATCCATAGTATGAAGTGACAAATGCGTGATGTGTTACAAGATTCAAAGTGTGGTGATCCAGGAGTGGTTGTAGATGCGTACAACAATATAAAGTTGATTACATGTAATATAACGGTCAAGATTGAACCGATGTGTTTGTAATCTCTATGAAAACTTTTAGGGTTTGTGTTGTGTTACCGACCTAATGTATCTATTCATAAGGTCGATGGATTGAATGATTGGGTGGCTGGAAAATTTAATTAAGTGTGAAAGTGATTGTTGCCAAACCAGCAGGTGTGTCTACAGAATGATGTGAAGGAAGATAGGGGCAGTAAAGGATCTGATTGAGCAAGTGTTATTCCCAGATCGATCAAAGAGCCTATTGTTCTCTAACCATTACAGCAATTTGAAATCCCCTCATAGGGTAAGCTCTAACAGGCTTGTTGTTAAAATCCTCTAACTAGGTGATCCATTAGCTTGGATTTTAAATCTTCCACTGAGGTTACCTTTAACAGGGTATTTGTATTCAATCCCTTAATCGGGTGGTCCTTAACCGAAACTATTCCTAACAAAACATTCTTGTGTAAGATTCTAACCAGGCTTCACTCCTAACAGGGCGAACTTCAGAAGAGTTCAAAATAATTGTGGGTATTCATCCCCACCGTGGTTTTTCCCATTTGGGTTTCCACATGAAAAATCATTGTGTCAAGTGGTGAATGATTTTGTGGATGTGTTTTTGGTATGGTTGATATTAATGATTGGTAAATCTGCATAGCTATATCTAAATGATTGGAAATGATCTGAAATATGTTAATATTGGTATTAGTGAAGTGGTTTATGGTTTTGGTCAAATGATAGTTAAGTTTTAGATCTGTTGCTTTATATCACTCAAGTATTAGGTCAACCGGTAAGGTTTAACAGTGCAGCTGGAGATTTGTTAGAGTGTCTAAACTAGTATACTTTCTAAGTTGATTCTAAGTTGAAAATAAGTTTGGTGAGAATTTAGTTTACTTTCCAACTACTTATTCACCCCCCCACCCCTCTCAGTGGTTGACCGGATCTTTATAGTTTTATCATATTATCAATTGGTATCAGAGCATTCCCGGTCCTCATGAGTATAATCCTAATAGCTCAAGGAAAAGATCCAAGAGAAAATGATGAAGAGAGAAGGTCTAAAGTTTAATAGAGATAACTATAGAATCTAGAGTGATAGGATGAAGATTTACATCAAGAGTTTAGGAATTCGGTATTGGGATCATTTTGTCTCTAAGTATAACTTGCCTAGTGGAATTCTGACAGATGATCAGAAGAAGGAGCAATAGGAGAGCAACCAAGAATTGGAGGCAATCATCAGTACCTTGTCAGATTTAGAATATGTTGAAGTTCATGGATTGGAGACTGCATGTAAAATTTGGAAGAAACTGGAAGAAATCTAAGGTGGTGATGAACATGTAAAGATAGTCAAGGAAGAGAGTCTCAGAGGAAAATTTGATGACATGAGAATGGCTGAAGGTGAAAACATTCAACAGTATAGTCAGAGAATCAAGGAGATAGTTGGAGAAATCAAAAGTGTTGGAGGTACAATGGAGGATGCCACTATGGTTAGCAAGGTAGTGAGAACCCTTCTACCGATCTATGCTATCAGAGTTGCATCCATTCAAGAACTCAAATTTATTGACAAGAAAAAGGTAACTCTTGACTCTATCATTGGTAAATTGACTACATTCGAATTAAATGGTTTTAATGGAAGTGTTTAGAGGTCAGAATCAGCATTTAAAGCCTCGGTCTCAACCCCACCAGTAAGGAAAAGCAAAGAAGTAAGTTATAGTCATGAATCTAAATCAGCAGAGAGGTATATGAAGATGATATCTTGATGGAACTCAAAGCATTCTTGGCCAAGCGGTTACCCAAAGGTATCTGTAAGTATAGAGGTAAATTACCACTGAAATGTTTTGCATGTAACCGGATAGGACATATTGCTACTAACTGTCCTAATGAAGATAAAAAGGAAAAACAAGATAAATATAGGAAGTTTAAAGGAAAAGGAAAAAGAAATTGTTTCATTGCAATGGATAAAGGTATTACAGATGAAGAATCTAAGGAAGATACAAATAAGGACATTGTCTTTGTTGCTATCAAAGAAGACATATCAGAAAAGAAGGAATTGGTCTCTCACTTAGATAATTCAAATGACTGGATTATTGACAGTGGTTGTTCACACCACAAGACTGGTGACCAGAGCAAGTTCCTAACACTGGATGAATTTGATGGAGGTGATGTCAAATTTGGGAATAGCTCTCCCTGCATGGTGAAGGGAAAAGGATCCATTTCCCTAAATGGTAAGAGTAGTGCAGATGATGTCTACTGGGTTGAAGGTCTGAAACATAATATTTTGAGTGTTTCTCAACTCAATGACAAAGGTTACCTGTTAGAATTCAAGAATGGAGTTTGCAAGATCTTTGGAAGCAAAGGTGAGCTGATTGTAACAAGAAAACAAACCAAAGGTAATCTTTTTCACTTAAACTCTAAAATCAATAGTTGTTTGATTGCAAAAGTAGAAGATAGTTGACTTTGGCATCAGAGGTTTTGCCATGTCAATTTTGATAAAATTGTAAGAATCAATAAGCCAAAATCAGTAAGAGGATTTCCACAATTGGACAAACTGGTGAATGCTTTATGCAAGGAATGTCAGTTAGGGAAAATGACAACCTCAACCTTCAAGAGCAAATCTTTCTCAGTTGAACATTTGTTAGATTTGGTTCAACTGGCCTTTGTGGACCAATGAAGACTAGGAGTATTCAAGGAGATCATTACTTCATGATATTTACTGATGACTGCTCAAGAATGATGTGAGTCACATTCTTGAAAGACAAGACAGAAGCATTCAAAAAATTTAAAACATTGAGAGCCTTGGTTGAGAATGAAAGTGGAAGGAAGCTTAAATATTTAAGGACTAATCAAGGTGGTCAATTTACTTCAGAGGAATTCACTAGATACTATGAAAACAATGGGATAAAGAGGTAACTATTTGCACCAAGGACACCACAGCAGAACGGTATTGTAGAAAGGAACAATCGATTAGTGGTTGAAGCTGCTAGGACTATGTTAATTCAAGGAGGTGTAGCTAAGACATTTTGGAGAGAGGTTTTCAACATAGTCGTTTATACAATGAACCGGATACTAGTCAAAAGAGGTAAAGACAAAATACCCTATGAATACTAGTATGGTAGATAACTGAATGTCAGCTACTTGAAAAATTTTGGTAGCAGATGTTTTACCAAAAGAAGTGATTATATTCAGAAAGATTGATGCCAAAAGTGATGAAGGCATATTTCTTGGTTATTCCACCAAGAGAAAAGCTTACAAGTGCTACAACAACCAGACTAAGAAGATCATTGAAAGTGTCAATGTCTGAGTAGATGAATTCCCTGAAAAATCTGAAGAAACCGGCAAGAAGAAGGAAGAAGAAGAACCAAACACACTATTTTTGGAACTGGAACCGGTAAAGCCAGAAGTTGGAGAACTGAACTTAGAAGCCCCAGTTCAACTAGAACAGGAAGGTCCAACAGAAGATGAAGAAAGTGAAGAAGAAGAAGAATGTGAAAACCAAGATCATGTTATTCCAAGGTATGTCAGACTCAATCATAGCCCTGGTCAAATTATTGGAGAAAAGAATGCAGGAGTGTTAACTAGAAGAAGGCTAAGAGAAAACTCTTATATGATCTCCACCATTGAGCCTAGAACAACTAAATAAGTATTTACAGGTGAAGACTAGATCAAGGCAATGGAAGAAGAACTTGATCAAATAGAGAAGAATAATATATGGTCATTGGTACCCAGACCAAAAAACAAGAATGTAATAGGCACAAAGTGGGTATTCAGAAACAAATTGAATGAAGATGGAGTAGTGGTCAGGAATAAAGCCAAACTGGTATGCAAAGGATATGCACAAGAGGAAGGTGAAGATTATGGTGTGACATTTGCACCAGTAGCAAGATTGGGAGGAGTAAGGACTCTACTTGCATTTGCAGCATACAAAAAATTTAAGGTATATCAAATGGATGTTAAATCAACATTCTTAAATGGAATGTTGGAAGAAGAAGTCTACATAGAATAGCCAGATCATTATGCATTAACAGAAGAAAAGGATATGGTGTGCAAGCTACATAAGGCATTATATGGTTTGAAACAAGTACCAAGAGCATGGTATGAAAGATTGCACTCTCACTTAGTAAAGATAGGTTTTCAAAGAAACAGTGATGATAGTAACATATATCTCAAGACAGAAGGAGATAAAATACTAGTAAGTGAGGTAATTGTTGATGATATCATTTTTGGAGGTAATGATGATATGTGTCATGATTTTGCTAATGAAATGAAGAATGAATTTGAGATGTCACTAGTAGGCGAGATAAAAAAATTCATAGGTTTGCAAATCCAATAGATGAAGGAAGGAATTTTTATTACACAATCCAAGTATGTGAAGGAAGTGTTGAGAACTTTTGGAATGGGAGAAAGTAAACTAGTTGGAACACCAATGGTTACAGGCTGTAAATTGTCAAAGGAAGATGATTTTGCACTAGTTGATGAAAAAGAATACATATCCATGATAGGTAAGATACATTATGTTGTCCACAGTAGACTAGACATTGCTCATGCAGTAAGATTGGTTGCCAGATTTCAGAAAAATTTGAAGGAGTCACACATGAATGCAACCAAAAGAATTTTTAGATACTTGAAAGGCAAAATAGATTATGGATTATGGCATCCATATGCAAGAGACTTTGACTTAAAAGTCTATACCAATGTTGATTGGGCAGGCAATGTTGATGACATGAAGAGTACAATCGGAGGAACATTTTTTCTTGGAGGTAGATTAGTGTCTTGGGGCAGCAAGAAATAGAGTTGTATCTCTTAATCAATAGTAGAAGTTGAGTATGTTGTAGCTTACATGAATTGTACCCAAGCAATTTGGATGAAACTGGTGCAGGAGCACCTAGGACTTAGGCTTATAGGTTTTTCTCAATTTTGGCTTGTACTAACCTTAGCCAAGTCAGGTATTGAATAAGGACTCCAGGAAGGTCCAAGAGCGAGTATTTTGAGTCAAATGTAGGCCTAGTAGAGTTAGTTTCTTCCTAGGTTTGCATTTTGTGCATAAGTAGTGCTTTGATAAGGTAATTGACCTTCTTGATGGTCAAAAGTGTCAAAAATTGGTATAAGCATTAGGGAGGGTTAAAATAGTCTTAGGAATGCTCAAAAATTCATGAGTAATGACTTATAATAGGTTTCATATATTAGGAAAGCAAAAAGTGCAAAAGTGCAAAGTTGCAAAAAGTTGTCATGACAACTTTCAAAAGTTGTCATGACAATTTTTGTCCTAAAATGCTTAGCGATGGAGTTAGGGATATCCCAATGCCCTAGAATGCCTCCACACATGGGTAATACTATAAAAACCTTCTCTTTCATGGTTACCAAGGTTGGAGTAATGTTTTTGTAAGATCAACAATCTGAAACTACTCATTTTTCAGACTGTTTGTCATCATTTTGGCTTATTTTGCTCATTTTGTGAATACAAATGGATTGAATCCATTGATCCAGTAATGGATTGAGTTTCTTTGGTGTGTTTTAGAGTTAATAGTTTCATTTCAAGCTTTGTAGTTAGGTTGTGTTATTGTTTTCATTGCTTAGTTTGCAAACAGCCAGTTTTGGCTTGTATATAGCAATTTTGTGTAAAATGATTGCCCCATGAAATCCCTCTGTGCTACCATCATAGCCTATTGGGACATGGAATAAAACCAATTTTAAAATGTACATATGTAGGGGAAGGTTCTGGAGATGAAGTTTGATATGACTGTCACCTTGTTCTAGGTGAGTCCAAGAGCAACCGGCTAGAGGAGACAGGGCGAATTTGTAGTGTAAAGTGTAGGGGTGAATGCAAGACCATAATATAACCTTTTGGAGGGGTCAATTAAGTTCATATAGAGTTTCCAATACAAGTGGAAGCCTTTACAAGACCATTTGATGCTCATTTTCCAAATTTTACCAGTCACTGCCGGTTAGAAGGCCTAGAAACCCTTCAAAACCCTCATTTTTGGGTTAGGGTATTGTACGGTGGGTTGAGAAACCAAAACCACCTAAATAAATTGGGGTTAGGTGTATAATTGAATAATATCAAACCTTGTTGTAGGGTCTTTTGGACCATTTTCCTCTAATCCCTAGAAAACCAGGATTTGGAGGCCTAATAGGGCTCATTTCCTTGTAGCCCTTTTCTAGGCAAAATGGTGAAATCGGTAAGAAAGGAAATGAAAGCAAACCTCAATTGGACCCAAAATGAATTCAAAACATTTTAGAAGCCACCTCCACACCTCTGCATCAACTCACAATAGTAGGAGGTCAAATTGACATGTTGAAGCAAGGACAACCATAATGAGCACATGGGAAATATTATGAATTGGTAGGGTTCCTAGATAAACACTTGAAGAAAACACCTTGAGATTGACAAGAAGAAAGCCCTAGAAGAGATTGAGAAGGACTTGGAGGTATTAGAGCATAGCTAGACCTAGAGAGTTGGTGGAATTGAGCAACACTAGCTAGGTGAAGTGTGAACAAGCTAGGTGAACCCCATCAGAAACACATGTTGGAAGGTTTCAAGTTGAAGATATCAGATTCGGTAAGAATTTTTTGTGATAACACTAGTGCTATAAATATTTCTAAGAACCCGATGTTGCATGCTAGTAAAAATTATATAGATCTGAAGTATCATTTCCTGAGAGAGAAATTTCAAAGCAAAGATGTATCACTGGAGCATGTTTCCACTAAAGAACATCTATTTTTACTAAGCCTCTACCTAAGGCTACATTTGAATATCTTAGAGGTAAGTTAGGGGTTGTACCAATACATGAAGTCAATTAAGGAGATATTGAACACATCAATCCCAGAGCCTATTGAAAATATTGAAGAAGGATTGGTGAAAAACAGAGCTATTCCATAGGGGGAGCAACTAGTTGCAGATTAGTGAAGCATGGATAAGAAACAGAATAGTTTACCTTCACTTTGGCATTATTGTCAAAGGGAGAGAAAATTATATGATTGATAGCTTTATATGTTAAGTTGAGAAGATAGATTGCAGACCAGTTACCATCTACAGATATGAAGATACAGTTGAAGTATAGTTTATGTTGAAAAATGTAAACCAAGATTCCTATACTTGTGTATATATTTTACTCTCAATCGTGACAATCAATTGGTATTGATATTTGTATTGTCATCAATACCAAAGGGGGAGACTGTTGGCATTGCATGAAGATTGCATTGAAGAAGTATAGTGTTGTCATTGATGTCAATAGAAACCGGTAATGAAGTGGTAAAACAATTGGTAATGAAGCAATAAAGAAATTGATAATGAAGCAATGACGATAAACTGGTAACCCTATCTAGTTGAGCAGCGAAACCCTAACCGATGGAGCTTAGAGATTGGTTGTGATGATTTATGACCGAATGATGATTGGTGATGAAGATGCCACCTAAGCATGTTGCACGTGATGATTTTTGAAAAGGTTTTGGCATGTAAAGATAATCGTTTATCTTGGGAATGATCAAATTCATAGTATGAAGTGACAAACATGTGATGTGTTACAAGATTAAAAGTGCGGAGATCAAGGAGCGGTTGTAGATGCCTAGAAGAATGTAAAGTTGATTGCATGTAATCTAATGGTCAAGATCGAACCGTTGTGTTTAGAATCTCTAAGAGAATTTTTAGGGTTTGTGTTGTGTTACCGACCTAATATATATGTTCATAAGGTCGATGGATTGAATGAATGAGTGGTTGGAAAATTTAATTAAGAGTGAAAGTAATCATTGTCAAACCAGGAGGTGTGTTTACAGAATGATGTGAAGGCAGATAGCAGCAGTAAAGGATCTGATTGAGTAAGGAAGTGTTATTTCCAGATCGGTCAAAGAACATGTTGTTCTCTAACCATTATAGCAGTTTGAAATCCCCTCACAAGGTAAGCTCTAACAGGCTTGTTGTTAAAATCCTCTAACTAGGTGATCCATTAGCTTGGATTTTAAATCCACCACTGAGGTTACCTTTAATAGGGTATTACCTTTAACAGGGTATTTATAGTCAATCCCTTAACCGGGTGGTCCTTAATCAGATCTGCTCATAACAAAACATTCTTGTATAAGCTCCTAACCAGGCTTGGCTCCTAATAGGGCAAACTTCAGAAGAGTTCAAAATACTTGTGGATATTCATCCCCACCGTGAATTTTCCCATTTGGTTTTCCACGTGAAAAAGCATTGTGTCAAGTGGAGAATGATTTTGTGGATGTGTTTTTGGTATGGTTGATATGAATGATTGGTAAATCTGCATAGATATATCTAAATGATTGGAAATGATCTGAAATATGTTATTATTGGTATTAGTGAAGTGATTTATGGTTTTTGTCAAAGGATAGTTAAGTTTTAGATCTATTGCTTTATATCACTGAAGTATTAGGTTAACCTGTAAGGTAGTGCAGCTACAGATTTGTTAAAGTGTCTAAACTGGTATACTTTGTGAGTTGATTCTAAGTTGAAAATGTGTGGGAGAAAAAGCGAGACTAGGTTATCATGCCCTAATCCTACCTTTTGACACACATTACGGAATACGAAAGAGCCTAGAGGTATCACACAATTGGCTACTTCTTTTTGTGAAAGAGAGAGCCACGGGCTACCTATTAGGATTTCTATTTCTTTGTTGTAAATGAAAGGTAAAATTGTGCAAGTTCAATTCCTAACCCTAAAATGCAAGTATGAGCTAATAACAAGATTGTAGAATTGAACTTAAACAATGGAAAGCTGTAAACACAAGGATAAAACAAGAATGTAGATGCGTACCCGGAGTCAAAATTTGACTGAAAATGTTTGGGATGGGGGCGCGAGCGCCACTGTCCTGATTCTGTCCCGGAACTGCACCTGAAACTATTGTTTTGCACTTTGGAAAACTGTTTGAAATGTTGTCTGTCAGGAGGACCAGGGCGCCCAGCGCCTCTGTCCTAGGGACCAGGGCACCTAGCGCCCCTGTCCTGGCAGGACCAGGGTGCCCCACACCCCTGTCTTGGTCTTTTGCTCTGCAATTTGGTGTGGGGTGTTGTCTCGACCTGCTTTTCTCGGATTTGTAACTTGCGGCGTCGTCTGAGTCCTGAAACCTGTACTTATATCTGAAAAGGGTGTTTGGGCGGCTATATAGGGTTTTGCCTTAGTCAAACCCCTGCTTCGGTGATTTCCACCTCCACGAATAGCCAAGTTGTATTGTAAAAGTAATGTGTGTGCAGACCTTGTGTGTGTGCAAGATCTAAAATGCAAGTAAGCAAACTAGAGCAACCTAGAAAGTAAACCCTAATTGCTTGTAAATGATAATGTAAATGCTCTAAATCAAGATGCAAAGTGATCTAAAGCATGAATAAATGAGATATTGAAGCTTATGCAAAGACATGAAAACAACATGAAATCATACCCAACCCCCAAGGGAGAGGTACAAGCCAATCTTCAGTCGGTAATCTCCTATTGTTCTTCAATGTCTTCCAAGCCCTAAATGGATGAATGGAATTGATAAATGCTTGATAGAGGTATGTTGAATGTTGTTGAAGTCTTCAAAGATCTGCTCTTTCACTGCATATGAGGTTCCTGAAAACAAATTTCCGATCCTTTCAAATGAAGAAAGAGAGCTCTTATGTATGAACCCTAGGTCGTAATTTCGTCTTTTGGCTGACCCAGAGATTGAATCTCCCGCCAATTTCTTGGGGTTAAGCTTTATTTTATGATTGGATCGTGCTCCTAAAATTTCGAGAAAAATGTCCGGGACCGTGTGCACTCCGGGCGCCATCGTCCCGGCAACTTTTCACCAAATTTTCAGGGCCGTCAGATATGATGATTTTAGAGAGAATCCCGAAGTTACAGGTGATTTCGAGATGTTTTGACCCCCGAAATCAAGCCCCCAAGTTCAAAATAGGACTTAATTAGGGTTTTTGATTAGATGATGTATTGGAGGAATAACATGAAAAGGGGCACACTTTAATGAAAGGGCCCGACTTTATGATGTGAAGGATGATGAAATAGGACCTTAGACCTAATTAATTTGATTAATTAAGTGCTAAAGGAGAAATGCAATGCAAAATGTAAAATGCACCAAGGTGGGTGCTAAACTGGATGTGAAATTGTACCACCCTAGCAAGTGCGTACAATTTACGATGCTACATTTAGCCCCCACTTTAGCGGTCATATGAGTACTACGTGCATATGCAAGCTAAAGTACAGGAAAGTAAACATTATTTGAAAAAGGATATATCCATAAGTTGTCGGACAAAGCCCCCAGCGGTATCTGTAGTACACAGTTAGCAACCGCACCCTACAAAACACACGTTAGATCACAAAATCACCTAATGCTTACTAAGGAAAGTGATGAAATTTGTGAGTAGCTATATGCCCCCCCTGTTTCGACTTGCTTATCAGGGAGGTGAAACAGGGTAGCATGTTTACTTATGACAAATTGTGTAAGAGAGTATTGATGAGGGATGTTCACTGAAAAGGCTTCATCAGAGCACATTTTGGAACATCCCGAGACTAGGGGAATGAAAATACGATTCCTACGCAACAAACAGTTCGAAAATCGTATCTCCCAAACTCAAGTTATGATGAAATGAGTGATAGAGGAAAATTACGGTTTTGAAAGTAAAGGTAAAGGAATGAAAGTATATACCTTGAAAGTGACATTTGCATTTGTCACTTTGTTGATTTCTGAATATTTTTTATTGCAGCGGAGCCCACATAGCCATCATCACGCCTTCACGATGATCGGAGCATCCCACGAGGATTGAGATCCTGCGACAGGCCGTGATCGATGACGAGCCACTGGATGAGGTGAGTTGACTGAATGTTGACTTTTGATTTTCTGCATTTGACTTTCTGTGATCGTTTGCGGGCCCTGGAATCTGACCGTGGGTCCCACAGAGGGTGCCATGGTCCCTGTGGGGTGCCATGGTCCCTTCAGGGCGCCATGGTCCCTGACAAGGCACCATGGTCCCAATCAGGACTTGGCGAGAGATGTCAGGGTTAGCATACGATGTTCGATAGTTTGCATGAATGATTTTGATGATTGAGTACTGATTATAGTTATGTTTTTGTGCTGCAGGGTCTCCCATACATGAGAGAGCATACGGCAGGGCAGATTCTTCGCAGTTTGCGAGATCAGATTCCCCGGCTGACTCAGGCAGAGAGAGACACATTGTCGATCGTGGGTTTATGGTCTATGATTCTTATGTCGGCCATTCAATTTCATCCTGCGATGCTAATGGCACTCATGGAGCGATGGGATCCTGACACATGCACATTCCAGCTTCTAGTAGGGGAGATGACGGTGACACTTGAGGATGTGTATCGCATTCTTCGCCTACCGATCAGAGGAGCTACCGTGACATATACGACCGATCGGTCAGTAGAGGATCATCAGAGGGAGCAAGTATATTGCATAGGGAGAGTCATGTCGAGTGAGACGAGAGGTCGTATCATGGTCAGCTGGCTCTTACATCCTACGGGAGAGGTGCCCCTCATGAGACATCTTATGATAGCCATCATTGCACTAGTCGTCTGCCCTAATGGGCGAGGTACGCACATGCATGGGGGTCTCACATGGTGCATCAGGGCTATGGAGAGACATAGGAGAGTATATGCCTGGGGTCGGAGTATGCTTGCACATCTCTATCATGACCTTGAGGAGTATGTTTTCGGACAGGGTTGCAGCTTGATAACATGCACACTTCTGCAGGTGTGGATATTTGAGCACTTTACATGCACCAGGCCTGTTGGCTATCCGATGAGTGCGGCTAGCGAGCGACCTAGGGTATTTTCTTATCCACTTACCAGCAAGTGGAGATTTGAAGATCTATTGCATTGGAGAGTGACATTTGACAGATTGACAGCTGAGGTGACTGTGTGGAGACCATATCTGCAGATGCACAGATGGGATGGGATGGAGAGACAATTAGCATGTTTACAGAGGAACCGCCTTCTGAGAGGGCGATATCCACACATCATAGTCCCATTCTACTTTTACCGAGTACGGAGACAGTTTGGGCTAGAGCAGTGTGTTCTAGCCGATGTGCCCATCTACACTCGACACTCATGAGTCCTTCCCAGACCCAGAGCAGTAGCGAGACCTATGATAGATGATATCGAGATCACAGATATAGAGGGGTCCAACCAGGATGTGGTCACTGATTATGCTGCAGATCCCGGGGCACAGCGCAGGTATCTCTCATGGTTTATGAGATCATACCCAGGGCCTATCTTTCCACCAGATCACCCGACAGGCCATCCAGGCCCATGGAGACATGGAGACCGAGATGAGGATCAGGGATCCAGGTCAGAGGAGGGAGAGGGTCATGAGGAGGCAGGAGATCCTGATCCACCCACAGGGGATCAGTCTAGTGCCGAGGAGGAGGAGGATAATGACACAGATATAGATGAGGAGAACGAGGATGCAGGTGAGGATGCGGACGAGGATGAGGATGAGGATGAGGATAGAGATGATGAGGAGGGGTCAGATGCCACTCCCCACCATTCAGGAGATGATACCATAGCCCTGGATCCTCCTCTTATTCCCCAAAAGGGGGAACATGAGGTGATACGGAGACCTGAATCTAGTATGGGCTAGCCTACACCCATCGTGCACAGATTATTTGAGCGTGGGGAACCTAGTAGTTCCTAGTCACAGATGCTACCATATCACGATCCCTACTGGCGTGAGGGAGATCTAGGTATAGTAGGTTTATATTGATTGATTGATGTTTTGATGATATAAAATGGTACTAATACATGTTTTGCTCTACTGCTACAACTAATGTGTAGGAGTGGCGTTCTCTGATCCAGCAAGCAGTGACAGATATTTCTACAATGTCGCAGATCCCTAGTTCCTCACAGGTTGCTTATAGACCTCAAGGGAACGTGGGTCGGCATGATGATTTATTTTCTCCATTTCGAGTACAGGTAGAGATATGGAGGGAGAGAGAGCGAGCTCTATCAAAGGACCTTCAGCGGGCACAGCATGATCTAGCAGCAGCTCAGGCTGAGGCTACCTCGTATCGCATGATCCTTATGGATAGGGATCGTAGGAGTTCCTCTTAGAGCCATTCATGATCTATATCATGGTATACCCCTATGGGTCCACCCGCACGGCCGAATCAGGAGGGAGCATCTAGTCGTCACTCTCCAGCCACCAGCCCTAGGGATAGGAGATGATCTTATGATGTAGGGTAGGTCACATTTTGGATGTGTAGTGACCTACCTTTGTATATTGATCCACACACATATATATATATACATGCTTCTTTGTCTCAAACGTGTTATCTTTAATGTCTAAAAACAATGGGTATTTTGATTAAAGTTAATACATTTGCTAGATGTACATGTATGTTCTGAATTTAATTTCCATGTGATTGATTTCTCAATGCTCCATGATTAAATTGATACATGTGTGACTTAATTAAAATATTTAATCAAGTACTACACTGATGATACGGAAGAAAAATATGTGTTAAGCCTAAGAATCATATAACTAATGTGATTTAATTTGAATTTAAACACAACATGACACGATTCAACTTAACACAAAGATATTGTATAATATGTCAACACAATGAAAAATGTAAATCTTTTGCAATTTACATAAAATGAATTCAAGACAAACCATAAAGTAAAGAAACATGCTTGTCAGGAACGAAGCAATATAGATTAAACAAAACATCATTTAATTCCATTTGCTCTAACAAAGATATGCTAACATATCATCCAATTTTGAAGAAGTGAGAAAGGAAATAGATGAATGATAAGGAATGAGGAATTAAGCATAGTATCTACGCAAGTGCATAGCGTTTATAGGGTCTTTAAGATACGTACCATCTACACCCGCTATTTTGTAAGCACCTGATCCATAATCTTCAATAACAATGTACGGTCCAAGCCAATTAGGACTAAATTTTCCCTTTTCTTCAGGTAAGGCATTCACATTGTGTTGATTCTCATAGAGCACTAAGTCACCCACTGAGAAGGAACGTTGAATAACCTTATCATTATAACTTCGTTGTAGAGTTTTGTGATACGCTTGAATATGCTCAAGAGCATTTATACGTTGTTCATCAAGCATCTCAAGCTGTTGAAGTCTTTGTTCTCTATAAGCGTCATCATCTACTATACCTTTGAGAGAAACTCTAAGTGACGGAATCTCTAATTCTAAAGGCATAATAGAATCAGCACCATAAACAAGATTATAAGGTGTAGTTCCGGTAGCAATTCGTACGCTCGTTTGGTAGGCCCAAAGAGCATAGATTAGCTAAGTACTCCAATCCTTACCATGCTTATTCATAGTTTTACGAAGAATTTGTTCAATTATCTTATTGGATGATTCGGATTGACCATTTGATTGAGGATAGTATGGTGTAGAAAATCGATGTTTGATATGATACTTCTCGAGGAATTTCTTCACGTCCTTATTCTTAAATGATGTCCCATTATCAAAGATTATAGTGGAAGGTATCCCAAATCGAGAAATAATGTTTTCTAGAAGAAATCGACAAATCACTTCAGCAGTAGTAGAGCGAAGGGGAACGGCTTCTACCCACTTTGTAAAGTAATCTGTTGCGGTTATAATGAAAGTATGTCCTTGAGATGAAGGAGGGGAGATTTTACCAATAAGATCCAGCCCCCATGCAGAGAAAGGCCAAGAGGCTACATGAGAACGAAGTTCTTGGGCAGGAGCATGAATCAAATTATTGTGTTGTTGACATTGATGACATTTCTTAACAAATGAAAAAGAATCCTGCTGCATAGTTTGCCAATAATATCCCATGCGAAGCAATCTTTGAACCAAGGATTTGCCTCCAAAATGCCCCCCACAGGCACCTGAATGGGCCTCTTCAAGGGCAATAGGGATTTCCGATTTGTTAAGACAATGAAGGAGAAGACCGTTACAACCCCTTTGGTAAAGAACATTAGAAAGAATGATATATCTAGCGGACAGCTTGCGAACTCTAGCCCTAGTGTTCCTATTAGCGGAATCAGGAAAGGTACCATCAGTCAAGTATCTTACAATATGCGAATACCATTCATCTGAGTCTATAAAGTCACAACATGTCACCAAGCTATAATCATCTACAATAGCTGGAGAAATAAGGTTGTGAATAACAAATTTAAGATCAACCATAGGGTCCTCTAAAGATATCAAAGAAGCCACACATGCCATTGCGTCCGCATGTTGGTTATCTTTTCGAGGAACAGGTTCCATGGTGTAAGAATCAAATTTTTGTAACAAAGAGATAGCAAGGTCTTTATATTGTGATAATTTGTCTTGTTTCGCTTGATATAGTCCTGTTACTTGTCTTATAATCAATTGAGAATCTCCAAAAATATGTATGTGTTTTATATTCAAAGCTAAGGCTACCTTTATTCCTGCTATAAGAGCCTCATACTCAGCGATGTTATTGGTACATAGGAAATTGAGATGATAAGACAAGGGTATAGACTTCTTTGTAGGAGAAATCAGAACAACACCTGCCCCCGATCCTGCACGACACTTAGAGCCGTCAAAGTATAACTCCCAAGTTTCATCTTTCTCTGTACAAAGAATGAAGTCGTCAGGAAAAGACTCAGGGTTAGGGAAGAAGAAAGGTGAAGGAGCCTCAGCTAGGTGATCGGTCAATGCTTGCCCTTTAATTGCTCTTTGTGAAACAAATTTAAGGTCAAATTCAGTTAACATCATAACCCACTTAGCTAGGCGTCCTGATAAATCAGTTTTAGAGAAAAGATGCTTCAAAGGATCAAACTTTACCATGACGTGGACTTCTGAATTTAAGAGATAATGTCTTAATTTCTAAGTCACAAACACCAAGGCCAAGCATTGTCTTTCTATCGCAGAATATCAGGTCTCATAATCAAGTAAGGTACGACTTATATAATAAACCGGACACTCCTTACCATCTTTATCATGTTGTGCCAATAATGCTGCAAGAGCATGAGAGGAAGCAGCTGTATAAAGAAGGAAGGGTTGAGAAGGTTCAGTCGGTCGAAGGATAGGAGGATTAGCTAGATATACTTTTAAATCTTCAAATGCCTGCTGAAAATCTTCATTCCATTGAAAAGTGATATTCTTTTTGAGAAGCTGAGTAAAAGGAAAAGTGTGATCCACAAGTTGAGATACAAACCTACGAATAGCTTGAATCTTTCCTTGTAAGCTTTTGAGTTGAGACACATTTCTAGGAGGTGGCATGTTGACAATAGCATCTATTTTCTTAGTATCCACCTCAATCCCACGATGCGAAACTATGAATCCTAATAGTTTTCCACTATCCACACCAAAAACACATTTTTGGGGATTCAAGCGCATGTGATATTTACGAATTCTTTCAAAGATTTGACGAAGGATTTTAATATCATCTATGCAGAGAATGGATTTGGCCAAAATATCATCAACATAATCCTCTAAAATCTTATGCATATAATCATGAAAGATAAGGGTCATCGCTCATTGATAAGTTGCACCGGCATTTTTAAGTCCAAAAGGCATCATTATCCAACAAAACGTACCCCAAGGAGTGGTGAAAGTAGTTTTGAATTGATCTTGAGGGTTAATGTAAATTTGATTGTATCCTGAAAAACCATCCATGAAGGATAACAAGGCATGTCCTGTCGTAGAATCAACTATCATGTCAATGTTTGGAAGAGGGAAATCATCTTTTAAAGAAGCCTTATTTAAATCTCAGAAATCGGTACACATTCTTATTTTATTATCTGGTTTAGCCACAGCGACAATATTTGAAATCCACGGGGAATAATCAATAGGGCGGATAAATCCAGCCTCCAATAACTTTTCAATCTCAGCCTTAACAAGCAGAGCCACCTTAGGATTCATTTTTCGAATCTTTTGTTTCACGGGCTTAGCATCAGGAACTAAGACAATATTATGGGTAACAATCTTAGGATCTATACCAGGCATGTCAGAGTATGTCCAAGCAAAGATCTCGGGGAATTCATGCAATAAATCTTCATATTGTTTTTGTTCCTCTTCATCCAAACATTTTCCAATTTTAATAACTTTTTCTTCATTGCAAGGATCCATCTTAACATCAGTGGTGTCACTTATGAGAAGATTACTTTGTTGAGGAGTATCCTTTAACTGAGGGAATTCTTTCACAATTTCATCATTATCAATCTCTTTTCCAAAATAGGCTTCAGTGTTCAAACAATAAGGGAGTCCCCTATTGTGATGATAACGAGGAAGAGTATCATATGCTCCTAAAAACTCAGCTAAAGCATCATCGGTAGGAAAAACATCCAAAGCACAGTCACACGAAGGATCCTCATCAATGTACTCGGGGTGTTGCATTGATAGAGATGTAGAAATAGCATTAACACTAATACATGGTCTCTTAGAAGCTTTAGTGCGCTTGCAGGGATTATAGCCAAGTCGAACGGCATAATTGTGAAGATTATTCTCTAGAGGAACTTTTATCCCTTGTTCGTGAGCGCCACAACCATTTCCATGATACCCATGCTTAGCAAAAATGCGAAAACCACGACCATAACGATCAGCCATTTTAGAAAGAGAAGGTGGTTTTTCATAAGACAAAGAGTCAAACTCTTCAGAATTAGAGGTGTGAGGAGAAGAAGTTTGAGAAGCGGCCACAAAATTATTGCTCATAGGCTCAGGTAATGCTGATTGATTTTTAGCTTCTTCCTTCTTTTCAACTTTAAGCTCTCTAGAAGGAACCTTATATTCACCTACAAAGGTGGGATTAAAATCAAGGGATCCCCAATCGTCGTCTGCGAGAACCTTCTCAGGATCAAAATCCTTCTTATGTGTAGTTTCAAGTCGAGAAGAGTCTTCTTTAGGAGCTCCAAACTCATCCAAAGAATTTTGATCATCAGAGAGCGAGGATTCATCGATAGGTATCTTGTTTAAAGAGTCATCACTAGACGGGGATGGCTTAGAAGAACCCCCTTTGGAAGTAGATGTTTGCAAACAAGCTTGAAAATTAGTATCACCTATCAAGGTATATGTCTTATTGTTGTAGATAAACTTAACTTGTCTGTGCAATGTAGAGGGGACAGCTTGCATACTGTGAATCCAAGGTCTCCCTAATAACAAGTTGTATGTTAGATTTCCCGACATAACATGGATAGGAGTAGGCAAAGTAACAGGCCCCACTGTGAGGGGTAAGGTGATATTACCTAATGAAGTCTTAGCCACATTGTCAAAGCCTCGAATAGGACGAGAGTCCGGCTCAATTAGGGATGTATCCACATTCATCTTATGCAAAAGATTAATGCTACACACATTAAGACCAGAGCCATTATCTACTAGTGTTTGTCTTATAGTAGTGTCTTTCATGATAACCACAATCATCAAGGGATCATATTGATGTTAAATTTCACTAGTAGGCAACTCATCTTGGGTAAACACAATTTGAGCTTTAGGATTCATCACAGAGTTAACCAAAGATGCTATATTACTAGATGTATTCAGTGGAGGAACATTTAAATCTTTCAAGGCATCTTGTAACATTCCATGATGAGCAGAAGAAGTTTGAATCAAATCCTAAAGGGATATCTTAGCAGGGGTAACTTTAAGTTGTTCTATGAGATCATATTCCTTACTAAGAACTTGTGAAATACGTGGAGCTTGTGGAAGAATTGGTTGAGGATTCGGAAGAGAAACTAGAATAACAGGAGGAGGACTAGGCTGCCTATTATTTTTGGTATGATAAGTATGGGCAACTGCATGATAACTCTCTCTAGTTATTTGCTTGGCATAACTATAAGGACTTATAGGTTTTCTTCCTTGCACAGTGATGATTGGTTTATTCGGAGTACGAAAGGAATCATGATCATACCCTCCTTGGACAGTAAGGAGAGGTGATTTAGTAACTTGAAAGGTGGGAGAAGGATAAGCACCTTGGACTTCAAAGAGAGGCTTTTTATGCTCATTCAAGTTTATCATGTTAACCAATTTAGAAGTCTTGTTCTTGTTTAAAGATTTTGATAAAGCCACAAAGTCATCAAGAGCATCATCCAACAAAGTATGATCATAGCTATCAAAAGGTTTATCTTTTGGTTCAAAAGGAGATATCTCTTCATAGAGGGGATTGTTGAAAACAACCATGTTACTAGATTTAGTGGAAGAGTTGATAGGAATGTACCCTTGAGAGGAATCATTCAACTTATCTTTCTCATCACAACGAAATGGCATAGTAACAAGGTTTATGAGTTTATGGCATCTTTAGGGTTCAAAAACTCATCTAAAGCTTCATCTAATTCATCTTGGCTATACTCATAATAATCATCATAAGCATGAACATTTTGCAAATAAAAGTCTGACATTTCAAAATAAAAGTTGCATGAAATTTAAACACACAATGCAAAGAAACACACTCTTTTTTTTTTTTTTTTTTTAATGAAAATGAAATGAAAACACACTAAATCTAGATCTAGATCTAACAAATGCAATGCAAGAGGAAGCAATGATAGATTCACGTCGGGTTCACCAAAATGTGTGGGAGAAAAAGCGAGACTAGGTTATCATGCCCTAATCCTACCTTTTGACACACATTACGGAATACGAAAGAGCCTAGAGGTATCACACAATTGGCTACTTCTTTTTGTGAAAGAGAGAGCCACGGGCTACCTATTAGGATTTCTATTCCTTTGTTGTAACTGAAAGGTAAAATTATGCAAGTTCAATTCCTAACCCTAAAATGCAAGTATGAGCTAATAACAAGATTGCAGAATTGAACTTAAACAATGGAAAGCTATAAACACAAGGATAAAACAAGAATGCAGATGCGTATCCAGAGTCAAAATTTGACTGAAAATGTTCAGGACGGGGGCACGGGTGCCACTGTCCTGATTCTGTCCCGAAACTGCACCTGAAACTGTTGTTTTGCACTTTGGAAAACTATTTGAAATGTTGTCTGTCAGGAGGACCAGGGCACCTAGCACCTCTGTCCCAGGGACCAGGGCGCCCAGCGCCCCTATCCTGGCAGGACCAGGGCGCCCCATGCCCCTGTCCTGGTCTTTTGCTCTGCAATTTGGTGTGGGGTGCTGTCTCGACCTGCTTTTCCCGGATCTGTAACCTGCAGCGTCGTCCGAGTCCCGAAACCTGTACTTATATCTGAAAAGGGTGTTTGGGCAGCTATATAGGGTTTTGCCTTAGTCAAACCCCCACTTCAGTGATTTCCACCTCCACGAATAGCCAAGTTGTATTGTAAAAGTAATGTGTGTGCAGACCTTGTGTGTGTGCAAGATCTAAAATGCAAGTAAGCAAACTAGAGCAACCTAGAAAGTAAACCCTAATTGCTTGTAAATGATAATGTAAATGCTCTAAATCAAGATGCAAAGTGATCTAAAGCATGAATAAATGAGATATTGAAGCTTATGCAAAGACATGAAAACAACATGAAATCATACCCAACCCCCAAGGGAGAGGTACAAGCCAATCTTCAGTCGGTAATCTCCTATTGTTCTTCAATGTCTTCCAAGCCCTAAATGGATGAATAGAATTGATAAATGCTTGATAGAGGGATGTTGAATGTTGTTGAAGTCTTCAAAGATCTGCTCTTTCGCTACATATGAGGTTCCTGAAAACAAAATTCCGATCCTTTCAAATGAAGAAAGAGAGCTCTTATGTATGAACCTAGGTCGTAATTTCATCTTTTGGCCGACCTAGAGATTGAATCTCCCACCAATTTCTTGGGGTTAAGCTTTATTTTATGATTGGATCGTGCTCCTAAAATTTCGGGAAAAATGTCCGGGACCGTGTGCACTCCGGGCACCATGGTCTTGGCAACTTTTCACCAAATTTTCAGGGCCGTCAGATATGATGATTTTAGAGAGAATCCCGAAGTTAGAGGTGATTTCGAGATGTTTTGACCCCCGAAATCAAGCCCCCAAGTTCAAAAGAAGGCTTAATTAGGGTTTTTGATTAGATGATGTATTAGAGGAATAAAATGAAAAGGGGCACACTTGAATGAAAGGGCCCGACTTTATGATGTGAAGGATGATGAAATAGGACCTTAGACCTAATTAATTTGATTAATTAAGTGCTAAAGGAGAAATGCAATGCAAAATGTAAAATGCACCAAGGCGGGTGCTAAACTAGGTGTGAAATTGTACCACCCTAGCAAGTGCGTACAATTTACAACGCTACAGAAAATAAGTTTGGTGAGAATTTAGTTTACTTTCCAACTATTGACTCAACCCTCCCCTCTCTTATGGTTGATCGTATCTTTGTAGTTTCATCATATATATATATATATATATATATATATATATATATATATATATACACACATACATGTATGTATATGTATATATATATATATACACATACATGTATGTATATGTATATATATATATGTATGTATGTATATGTATATATGTATGTATGTGTATATGTATGTATGTATGTATGTATGTGTATATGTATGTATGTATACATATATACATATATATACATACATATATATATATACATGAATACATATACACATATATACATATATGTATGTATATGTGTTGGTTAACAGATTTGCCCTTTCTTTAATTTATATATATATATATATATATATATATATATATATATTGACTTGTGGACAACCCTTATGAATGGAAAGAAAATGAACCAACAATTGGGTGAACCGAATTAAGGTTCATCCTCTGGATTAGAGGGTAGCTCCTTGTGAGATTTGCAATGAATTTTTATGCAGTTAATTTAGAAATGAATACACTTTTCACCAGAAAGCGCGAAAGGCTTTCGCATTCATTTATCAACACAAAAGAATGCTACAAAAGATCTATTTATAAGTGTAAAGCTCACAAACTTTTACTTCCGCATATATTCATTCAATAAACTCAAAGTAGTGTAAATTTTGATTGATTCTCTCCCATGCCTCACAAGACAAGGGGGATCAGTGCCATTTAAACAATGAAATTTCTTGTAAACAACAAAAAAATCAATGAACTCACAAACAAAGAAAGAATTGGTAATGAAATAACATATTTCGCACATCAGCATACATCCCAACAGAGATCGCTAATCCTTCAAACACATAGATTTTAAGATTGCACCAAACTAGCATTTCATTCAAGTACCAAAAATATCAGTTCTGAGAAATTCAAGGAAAATCAAATATGTTCCTCAAAATCAAAGTTTTTCATACCATAACAAAGCTTTCTTTTTAACATATATAGCCTCAAGGTCAATATTGATGGACTTGAAAAGCACTGAGAGGGGGGGTGAATCAGTGACACCAAAAATAAAACTACTTCAAACACTAACCGATAGATGAACTTAACAAAACTTTTAAACACAATGCATGTAATCCAAAATGATATAACAACATCCATAATAAGTAAAACATCCACCATAACACAAGTGTTTGTATGTGGAAAACCCAAATAGGTAAAAACCACAGTGAGATGGAACTCACAAGTTAACTACCTACAGTAATAGATAACTGATCGGTTAGGGTCTACAAAGTGTTCTACTAGGAGAGAATCTTGTTAGAGATCCCAAAGCTTGATTAGAAGCTTGTACCCTGTTAAAGGTAGTACCCTATTAGGAGTAACCTTGATGGAGGATTTAAAAACCCAAACTAATGGATCACCCTATTAGAGGATTTGTACAAAGAATCTTGTTAGAGATTACCCGGTTACGGGATTTGAATTTTGTTGTGATTGTTAGAAAACAACAAGATTGGTTTGATCTATCTGCGTAGCACAATACTTGCTTGATCAGATCCTTCTAAACATATTCAACACTTCTCTTATGCATACTCTACAACTTAACTCTTTTTACTTTCGCACACAACACATCACATTCACTCATATGAAATAATTCATTGTAATGTTAATATATAGACATTAAGATTTCATGTCGGCCCAAAGAAATTATAACACAATTTCCTAGGTGCAGTGTATCTAGTCGAGTGATCACAACTCATCACAAAAATACCGCCAAAATTTGTCAGTGGGATAACTCATCAGGATTCGTGGTAACTCATCACAAAATCAACAAATATCGATTGGAACAATCAATACCGGTTAGAGTAAAATATACGAATTGTTATCCTTGAATCTTTTGATATAATCTTCACTTGATCTTCATGTGATGTTAACTAATATGTATCCAGTGGTTGTCTTCTATGCATATACCAGTTGTCACAAAGTACCAGTTAGAGATAAACCTCTTAGTATAACTTCTAGCATACTGATTGTAGAATAAACAACTTGAAGTTATACCGGTAGACAATATAAACATATGTGTGTGTATGTATTTCATCAATGACAACGTATGATGAATATATTACAATCATCATCAATCCAACAATTTCCCCCTTTGGCATTGATGGCAACACTTTAAAAAAATTACAGTACTACCGCTAAGTGTGCATACAAAATAAAATTTACACATATACACATGCTCTCCCTTAATGCATACATTATAGAAAAAATTCCAAAAACACACATACATATTTCTACTCCCCCTTTGACAACAATGCCAAATTGAAAAATCAAAATATATATATATAGAAAATTTGTATCAAAATGTTTAGCATATACAACAATAACTTAAAAAGTTCATGCATTAGCTAATCTCATAAGAATATCATTAAAGTTTTGCTTCAACTGTGATATGGCATTTGACCATGTCGCTAGCACGTTCTCAGTTTACTCTTTTGTAGACATAAGTTGTGTATGGAATTCTTCCATCGAATCCAGTGTACAGGTTTCTAGAGTTGCTAAGATAGCTTCTGCATTTGAGTAGGCTCTCTGTAGTATGTCCACTTGTGATGTGATTAGACTCGAGTTCCTTGAGAGACCGGAGTCTCTTTGCCTTCTCATGATCATAAGTCTCCAACCTATTGTGCAAATTATCTACAGATTTGCTAAAAACAAATATAGAGTCCTGAAGTGCGATATATGCATTGCATATCCTTTCTATCTCTTGCTCTATTTCTATTTGTTTTTTTGTGATATCAGAATAACAGTTTGAAACTTTAGAGGTAGAAGCAAGATATTTTCCTCATGTTTCAATAGCTTTGCTCAAAAAATCTTTATTATGTGACAGACCCTCTTTGTCGGTATCAATGTCCTTTGCAAGTTTCTCTCCATACTTCTTCTTGTGACTCTTCTCAACATAGAACATGTTGCTTCTTCAAGGGACTTGATTTGATCAGATGCGTCAGTGACCAACTGACGAAGTTTTCTAATAGGGGATGTCAGATGTCATGTAGAATTTTCTGGTAGTAGATCGGATAGAATATCTACTACATTCTGAATAGTTTTAGCTTCAACCCTTTGTTCTTTAAGTCTCTTCTTATGCACTCTAGATTGCATAACACTTGCAATCTTCATCATTTCAAATACGCTCATGTTGTCAACAATGATAGGCTCTAAAATCCCTAATGAATCATCATCATCCTAATCAGTCTACGGAGTGATTAATGGCTTTCTCGGTTCAGAGGATGTAACCTTAATGATAGATTTTTCTATATTTTTCTCTACTTCCTGTTCAGAAGTCTGTGTGACAACATTTTCAATAGACTCCTTTTGAATTTCTTGTAAGACCGGTGGTGATTGGGTTTTCTCCAGTTGTTATGTTCCCGGTGGATTGTCCACTTTTGGTTGAGTTGTCAGATGCTCAACTAAACTAGTCTATGTATCAGTGATTTGAGGAGGTTCCATATCTGGTGCAGTGTTGTCTCTAGATAGATCAACTATGTCCTAGACATCATCATCAACATGAATAATGGTATCATCCTTCTTCTTAACAAGATAGACCTCATCAGCTTGAACAATCTCTTCATCCATTTTCGGTCGATTAACAACATCTTCCTCATTCATAAAGGAATGGATGAGTTCTTCCATCTTTTTGATTTCATAGGCTATTCGATGGGTCTCAGTTTCAATAATTGCCCTCTTTCCACTGATTAGCTTCAATATTCTTGCTTTGAACATAAATTGGTATTTACATCAATTGACTAAAGCAGTAATTTCATCTTTACAAAATTCAAAAAAATATTGTACAAATACTTCATCAATGATTTCTTTTTCCAATTTTATAGCTTCCTCCCATTTATCTAACAAAATAGTGTACAAATAATTTGAGATATCCTTTTCCAGATCATGTGGATATCTACTGTAATGACACAAATGAGTGATTACTTGTTCAATGACTTGCTTCTTCTCATCTTCAGTGAAGGAATCAAAATTCCCTTTGACATTGTCAAACCTGTTCCTCCCTAATGTCCTCATTGTTCTTTCAAAATGAGTATTAGGCTTGTAAGACGATATATCAATAGGCACAGTTCCCTTTGGCACTTCCTTTATTGTCTTTGCTACTCTACTGGTAGCTTTCATCTTCTTAAATTCTTCTTCAATATAAGTACCCTTAGATTCTACTTGGAGAATAAGTTTTGGGTTTCTCTTCTTTGGTACATTCTCCTTCTTTGTATAGACTTTAGGTGTCAGTTCCTTTTCGGTTTGGATACTTCAATTCACCCTTGTATTCTTCATCATCGGAGGTGCTTCATCAGTTTTCTTTCCTTTCCCACTTGTGGCAGGAGCAATAATGGTTTTGGCTTGTGCATCTTGGAATACCACAATATCCAGTTTTGCCTTCTTTTTATCTTTAGGAGATACTAATAGGTTATTAGCATAACCAACCAGTAAGTCATGGTTCACCTCATAACTCATATCTTCCATTTCTTCTTTTCTTGGCTCAATTGCTTGCATCAAACAAAAATCAGTGGTAACTGTGAAAACAATGTCTTTTACAAAATGACTTACCACATCTTTACGCTATCTCATTCTCATGCTCATCTTCTTCTGGAACTCATTGAAATACTTATTCGTAGTAGTAGGGAAAGTATTATTTACATCCTTGATATTGATCTTGATTTGTGCAGATACCGGTAGGTCCTTTGACCATTCAATATCACCTATTCCTGGTAGCAAATTTTGAAAATAAAAGAATAACCCAACCAACAACTGTCCATACTTGAACTTTAGACTGCTGTCATTTTTTATGGATTGCAAATTTAGAAACAGTTGTCTCCTAATAGCCTCACAGAGATCATAATCTGCATTTTCAACTATCATCTTGTAAGTTGTATGAATTGTTGTAGATGGAACACTATTTAGTCTACTAGAGTAAAATACCTGGTAGCCTATCACCATTGCTACCAATTTCACCATTGGGTCTCTGATATTGTTAACAGAAAAAGAACACTTATCAGATGTTGAACCGGTTAGTGAGAATACCGTCTCTTTTGAAATTCATCTCATCTCAGGTACTTCACCGGTTGAGAAATAACCACTTACAGCCCGAATGGCTTCCTTGGTAATTGTGTGAGTTCTCTTTAAGTACATGTTCTCACCATGAACCCGACTCAAAATAATTCTGATATTCTCTTCCTCAAAATCTTCAAGAAAATAAGTGATGTTGTGAAAACCTTTCTCGAAAACCCTAGCATACTATGTTTGAATCTTTCCTTTCTAATCACAGAGGGATTTTAGCTGAGTGTAACTGTATAGTGATCCTAGATCCTCTATCTTATAATCAATATAACTTGAAAAATCTCGTTTTACTAAAACTCCACTCGGAACTTGTGATAATGCATTATACGCCACAATTGTTTTGCCTCTACAACTTCCATTGGCTCAAATGTAATCATTAACCTTTCTACAGTCTTTGAAAATGATACCATTGCAGATGAACAAGATTCGAAGTAGGATTTCCAAATAAATACCTTATATCATGCACACGTTGCCCCGTTTACCAGTTGAATGCCCAAGTGCACACCAATTCGATCTTCTGCAACCTTCAAATCAGCTTGATTGTAAATCACGATGCAACTTTGACAATTATCAACCAACAAACTCTTTTAGCTTAGCAAGCGTTCCAAATTTCTTTCTCGAATACGTTAGGGTAAAAATGACAAAGTAAAAACTCACTTTTATCCTTTTTACCTACTGCATTAAATGCTCGCCTGTTAGGGTTACAAACCCTAATTTCATCGCTCAAGGAGAAAACCAGTTGATAACATATTGACAAAAGGTTATCAAAATTTCATGCTTCAAAATTCTCTTACCGCTCATTCATCTCAAGGGGTCCAAAGGTGGATTTACTGTTACGCTCCCCTTAGCCATATTTAAAAGATTTAATTCACCAGTGTAGTGCTCTCTTCACTGGGTGAAGGAACAGTTTCTTCTCTAAGTGATTCATGACTTTTCTTCTTCCATATCTGTTTCATTTCCTCTCTGGTTTCTTCAACATTATATTTTTGCTTTCCTTTCTGATCCTTAGAAGAATTGACCGGTTTTCTATTTCTAGATCTACAGAATTTTGCTAAGTGCCCCAGTTGTTATAGTGATAGCAAGCCATACCAAATGATTTCAAAGGTCTTGCATTTCTTCTCCTAGTTCTTCTTCTACAGTTCATAGCCACATGACCAAAGTTATTATAGATGGTACAAATGACATTTTTTACCTTTTCCATCTCAAATGGACTAAACTGGTTACCGTAGGGTCTTTGCCAGTTCATGTTGACCTGGTTGTCAAAATTCCTCATCCAGTTGCCATTTGGTCTTGGATGCATAAGTGGTACAGGATTATTTTCTCCATATCTTCACTCAACAGATCTATGTCCATACATTCTGCATGTGAAGAAATGACCTTCAAATTTCTTGGACACATACCTAGCATTAGTATTGTAGCTTAGATTTATGTTAGGTTTGTCTTTACAAACATTTGCAGTGTGACCAGTTTTAAGGAAAATAAAACAAATAGGTTTAAAGACCTTCTTACCATTAGGCTTCTTGATCTTAAGAGCATATTTGTTCTTAAGAGTGTTGCTCTTAGTACCGGAGGATTCACCTTTTTCAGTTGTATGAAAACCAAGTCCATAGGTATCACCTTCCCTCCTTTGTGATTGAATTTGTTCTTCAAGCAAGGAAAAACTCTTCTTGAACTTTTCAAGTTTTCCATTAGCTTCGGTAAGCTGTTTGGTGAGATCTACATTATGCTTTGACAGATTCTCTCAATGATGATGCTAATTCAAGATCTAGCTATAAGTTCTCCTTCTCTTATCTTTTAGCATTCAAATGCTCATGCAAGATAGCATTTTCTCGCTTGATCTTGGCAATCTCTTGATCTCTTTCCTTGATAAGATCTTCAGCAGCTCTTTTGGCTTCCATTTCCTGACTCATGCGGATAGTAAGATTCTAGCTCTCTCCTCAGATTTAGTTTCTCACCATTTAACTTTTCAACTTCCTCGACTAAAGCATCAATATTGGCCTCATCTAAAGAACTATTGTCAGATATCTCTAATAATTGTTCAGTTAGCTCTCTCCTTTTGACTTGTGAAGCTTTTAGTTTGACCCTAAGGGTTTCAAGCTCATTTCTACTAGCTTTTAGCTCTCTAGCCATCTCAAGGTAGCTCATGTCCCCCATGGTGGTTTCAAGGTTCCTTTCTAAGCGATTAGGCTTCAAAGAAGTTAGGCTCTGATACATTTTGATGGACTTGAAAAGAACTGAGAGGGGGGGTGAATCAGTGACACCAAAAATAAAACTACTTCAAACACTAACCGGTAGATGAACTTAACAAAAATTTAAACACAATGCATGTAATCCAAAATGATATAACAACATCCAAAATAAGTAAAACATCCACCATAACACAAGTGTTTGTACGTGGAAAACCCAAATAGGTAAAAACCACGATGAGATGGAACTCACAAGTTAACTATCTGCAGTAATAGATAACTGACCGGTTAGGATCTACAAAGTGCTCTGCTACGAGCGAATCTTGTTAGAGATCCCAAAGCTTCATTAGAAGCTTGTACCCTGTTAAAGGTAGTACCCTGTTAGGAGTAACCTCGGTGGAGGATTTTTGAACCCAAACTAATGGATCACCCTGTTAGAGGATTTGTACAAAGAATCTAGTTAGAGCTTACCCAGTTAGGGGATTTGAATTCTGTTGTGATTGTTAGAAAATAATACGACCGGTTTGATGGTGTAAGAGCACCCTTATAAGGTCTTCCTGCATTTGATTTTGTTGGGATTTTGCTTCTTTAAGAAGCCATGTAAATGTAATAAGAGCCAAGAGCTCATTGGTCTTGTTTAGGTCCTACTTTAGGTCCTAGGTTCACAAGTCTAGGTTGAGTTTTCTTTTGGAGTAGAGGGTATGTGTGCCCATTGATGAGTTTGGGGTTCTTTTAGCATGGTTGTGTCCATACGATAGCCCGATGTAGGCCTAAAAGTCAAGAAAAGCAGCATTGCAAAAGTTTCTCAAAAGTTGCAAAAAGTTGCATGACAACTTTTCAAAGTTGTCATGCAACTTTTCCACCTAATAGGTCATAACCTTAGCTTGGCATGGAGAACCCTAACCTTGGCACAAAAACTGAGGAAAAGACATTATATATTGTTGCAAACCCTAAAATGAGGGGTTGGATGTCAGATTGTATGGCCAAAGGGAAAAGACCTTGACTGTGACTGTGTTTTTGTTGCCAGACGGCACAAATGGAGCATTAAAAGATTGACAATGGATTGTTTTATAGACTAAAATATGTTGAGAGTCTTCTATTGTGTTTATACTATCATTTTGAGCATTTAGGTTAGGTTTGTTGTGCAGGTTTTGTGTGCTTTGTAAGTATTTTGTGAGTTACTTTTTCACTATCCAGTTTTGGACTGTTTTGTGTAAATGGGTTGACAACTCCTGTCCCCATTGTGGAAACACCATGAAACCATGAGGAATAGGAGTGCAGACACTGTACAGTATCTTAGAGGAAGCAGGGCCCTTGAAGATGCAGGAAAGCCTTTCAAAGACCCACTCCTAGGCGAGACTAGACTGTGCCCGACTAGGAAGGGTTAAGGTTGCAGAGGTCCATGAGAGAAAGGAAGGAAAAGGAAAGAGGCACCCTTTAGAGGAGTTGTAGAGGGGTGTGTGGAGCACCATTGGTGAGAAGGAGGAGCTTCCACCAATCCTGACAAGGTGGTGAAGATAGAAAACCATCACTATGACCCTGGCAAGCCTAAAAACCCTCAAAAACCCCTAAATTCACCTAGGGTGGTGTACGGACACTTGGAGGCCCAAAACTAGGAAACTATTTGAGCCTTTGCCAAATGAATAGTAGTCCCTTTGGGAAGTTTCACAAGTTTGGGCATCATTTGCAAGAGGGAGCCCTAAAAGTACGAAATGGAGGCCTAATTGGGCACATTCCTTGTAGCCCTATTTTGTAGGAAAGAAGCAAAATAGTGAGATCGGTAACAAATAGGAAGGTAAAAACCTCTTGGAGGCACATGAATGGATGGAGAACTATGTCAAAGACCTATCCTATCCTTGCTAGGACCTGAGAAGGTGTAGGAAGAGTTAAACCCTTATTAGTTTATGTGAGGGTTTTTGAAGCTTGTGAGTAGGTGAGACCTTAGGAGAAGCATCACATGTTGTTGGTGGGTGGATTGGGCAAGGTCAGGGGATTCCAAAAGAAAGAGAAGTCCTACAGACCCTAGGGTGTGGTTGGAACACCTGGTGATCCAAGGAGAGGATCAAAGAGCTTAGACTAGGCTAGTATATCCCATACCCATTCCCATCAGATTGGTATCAAAGCCAGGTTAAAGATTTGGTGGACCGTGCATGTCTCTATACTCTGGTGAATCAGTAGGGGAGAACATAATGTTCACTAATGCAGAGCTGGCTAGGGAGGTAGAAGAACAAAAGGAGAAAAATATACTCCTTGAAGATGTGATGAGTGAGATAAGGAACAAGTTGCAAGAAGTGGTTGATCAGAGAGCACAAGAACTCTGGGATGCGGACACTAGTGACAGAGGCAAGAAAGCTATTGATCTAGATGACATCATACCTGAACTAGACCCCTTAATCAATGAAGAACCTTTTGTAAAGGCCATCAAGGCTTTGAATACAAAATCTTTTGAAGGACTGCCACATTTCAGTGGAAGGATGGACATTGACACCGTCATGGAATGGATTGAGGGTATGGAGAACCACTTTGAGTGTGAAGGTGTGATAGAAGCTCAAAAGGTTAAGGTTGCCAAATCAAGACTAAGGGGGGCAACCTTGACATGGTAGAATACTTGCAAGAGGAGATAATTAGCATGGGAAAGCTACCTATTGCAAACTGGAAGGCCATGGTGAGTAAGATCAAGGAGAACTACTTGCCAAAGGATTATGAAGTCCAAATTCATAAGAAGAGATAAGGATTGAAGAAGAAAGACCTTGATGTGGCCTCCTACACAGAGGAGTTTCAAAAGCTTTGTCTTAGATCCAAAGTCCAAGAAGAGGAATCTATCAAGGTGGCTAGGTATCTAAGTGGCCTAAAGTGGAACATCCAAGAGGACATAAGCCTATGGACTCCTACCACTATCCAAAAGTGTCATCAGCTTGCTGCTAAGGTGGAAGAGAGGAAAAAAAGGAAGGGAGAGTCCAACCACAGGGGTAGAGGCAGAGGTAGAGATCAAATGAATCACTGAGGTGGTTACCAAAGCAAGGCAAGTGAGCAAAGGAATCAAGGAGAGTCCAAGTTGACTGAGCATAACAATGAAACCACTCTTAGAGGAGGCCATTCTCAAGGAAGAGGTGCACAAGGGGGTCCAAATAGGAGAAGAGGTACCGGCAGGGGTAATTCCTACTTTACAACCATGAAATGCTACAATTGTGGTCAATTGGGACACCCGGCCTATAGATACCCTGACAAGCCTACCTCATCAAACAGTGGAAAGAGGGTTGATTATGCCCATGAAGACACATCAAGCAGCAAAACACCTGAGGTGGACCATATTGAATCAAAGATTGGAGAAAATATAATGTTCAATAGAGTCTTGATAAGACATCCGGTTAAGGATGAACCTAAGCATAGGAGAGCATTATTTAAGGTGAGATGCAAAATCCTTGGTAAGGTTTGCAAGGTGATAGTTGATTCAGGGTCAACTGATAACATCATATCAGATGAGGTAGCCAAGAAGTTGAAACTCACAAAGATGCCCCACACTAGCCCTTATAAGGTGACATGGTTGAATCAAGGACAGAGTGTGCTTGTCAATGAACAGACTTGGGTAGAGTTCTCTATTGGAGGATACAAGGATAAGATCCTTTGTGATGTGTTACCCATGGATGCTTGTCATTTGCTGCTAGGTAGACCCTGGCAATTTGATAGGAAGATGATCTATGATGGAGAGGAGAACTCCATTTCCTTCAAGAAGGACAGCAGAACCTATAAGATTCAGTCTCTAAAAGAGAATGATGAGGGAACCTCAAGAACACCTAGTGTCTTACTTAATACTGGTAAAGAGTTCTTACACCTGCTACATGAAGAGGAGACAATGGGATGTGCCATCTTTGTGAAGCCAAAGGAGGAGGAAGATAAGTTGCAGACAGAGGTACATGCGGAGGTAAAACAAATGTTGCAAGAGTATAAAGACATAGTGAGTGATGGAGCACCTGCAATACTTCCACCAGGAAGGTCTATAAGCCATCAAATAGACTTTTTCCCTGGTGCATCCCTGCCCAATAAAGCAGCATATAAGCTCACACCTGATCAAAAGAAGGAGGTGGCAAGGCAAGTGCAGGAGTTGTTGGATCAAGGACTGTTCAAGAAGAGCATCAGCCCATGTGCAGTCCCAGTAGTACTAGCAACAAAGAAGGGGGGCAAGTGGAGACATTGCACTGATTCAAGGGCAATCAATAGGATCACCATAAGGTATAGATTTCCTATTCCTATAATAGAGGATTTGATGGACTATTTAGGAAGTGCCATGTATTTTTCTAAGCTGGACCTTAAAAGTGGTTATCATCAGATTAGGATTAAGGAGGGTGATGAGTGGAAGACTGCTTTTAAGACCACGGAAGGGTTGTATGAATGGCTTGTGATTCCATTTGGACTTACCAATACCCCAAGAACCTTCATGAGGTTGATGAATGAAGTGTTGAAGGACTTCGCAAGTAGATTTGTGGTGGTGTACTTAGATGACATACTCATCTATAGCAGAACCAAAGAGGAGCACCTAGAACATTTGAGGTTAGTCCTAGAGATGTTGCATGAAGAGAAGTTGGCAATCAACTTAGAGAAGTGTGACTTTTTGAAGCAAGAGTTAGTCTACTTGGGGTTTATGGTGTCTAAGGGAACCTTGAAGATGGATCCAAGCAAAGTGGAGGCAATCTTGAATTGGCTTACCCCTAAAACAGGGACTGAAGTTAGGAGTTTCCATGGTTTAGCCCAATTCTATAGAAATTTTGTGAGGAACTTCAGTGGCATATGTGCACTAGTACTTGACACCATAAAAGGAGGCCTTAAAACTAAGTTCAAATGGACTAAACAAGCTGATGAAGCATTCCAATTATTGAAGCAAGAAGTAGCCACAAAACCCATCCTACTCTTACCTACTTTTGACAAGCTATTCACATTGGAATGTGATGCAAGTGGAATTGTAGTAGGGGGTGTATTGAGTCAAGAGGGAAGGCCTGTGGCATTTTTCAGTGAGAAGCTTAATGAGGCAAAGAAGAGGTATTCAACATATGATCTAGAGTTGTATGCACTAGTTCAGTCTCTCAAGAAGTGGAGGCATTACCTACTCCCAAAAGAATTTGTGGTGTTCACTGATAACCAGGCTTTGAGTTACATTAACACTCAAGAGAAGCTTAGCAATAGACATTTGAAGTGGATGGAGTACCTCCAATCCTTTACCTTTACCATCAAGCATAAAAAGGGGCAGCTTAACAAGGTGGCAAATGCTTTAAGCCAAAAGTTGTTGACTGTCCAAGAATTACAATTGTAGAGCATAGGGATAGAAGTTTTCAAGGATCTCTATGAAGAAGATGAGGACTTCTCATCAGCCTACAAGGTCTACAAGGAGTTTGAGAATCATTTTCATGGTGAGAATGCAGATTACACTCTTCAAAATGGTCTCTTGTTCAAAGGCAATCAGTTATGTTTGCCTAGAGGATCCATGAGAGAAAATCTCATACAAGAGAAACACAATGGAAGTCTAAGAGGACACTTTGGAATCAATAAAACTTTGGATCGGTACTACCATTGGCCTAGGTTGCCAAGGGATGTGAGAAGGTATGTGGAGAAATGTGGTGTGTGTCAAAGAGCAAAAGGAGGATCAAGCAATGCAGACCTCTATCAGCCATTACCAATCCCAAATAGGCCTTGGGAGTGTGTGACCATGGACTTTGTGGTAGTACTCCCCAAGACAAAGACAGGTATGGATAGCATCTATGTGGTGGTAGACATATTTTCTAAGATGAGCCATTTTATTCCATGTAGAACTACTCATGATGCTAGTTATATTGCACATCTCTTCTTTAAGGAGATTGTAAGGATTCAAGGACTCCCATTAAGTATTGTTTCAAATAGGGATAGCAAGTTCATGGGCCATTTTTGGCAAACCTTATGGAGAAGACTAGGGACTAATTTATCATTTAGCTCAACTTACCATCCATAAACTGATGGTCAAATTGAAGTCATTAACAGGGTGTTAGGCAAGTTATTGAGGTGTCTAACCAAGGAGTATGGGCAGACTTGGGATCTAGTTATTCCACAATTTGAGTATGCCTACAATGACAGTGTAAATAGGACCACTGGAAGGAGTCCTTTTGAGGTTGTCTATGGCAGACATCCAAGAGGGGTGTGTGAACTAAGAGAACTTGGTTCCATGGAGATGAAGAGTGGGCAAGCAGAGGACTTCACTCAAACCATCAAGGAAGTCCAAGAACAAGTCAAGAGAGCCATCCTAGAGTCTACTCAAAGACTGAAAGCTAAAGTGGATGAAAAAAAGAAAGAGGTTCAGTTCAAAGTCGGTGACTATGTGATGGTCCATCTAAGTTAAGCTAGAATGCAAAGCGGCAAGCCTACTAAGCTACAAATGAAGAGGGTAGGACCTTGTAGAATTCTATCCAAATATGATGAGAATGCCTACAAGGTGGATCTTCCTTCAGATTTGGCTATATCACCAGTCTTCAATGTTGTTGGTCTGATATTATATAAAGGTTAAATAGCAGGGCAAACTGAGAATCAAGCCAAGGTGCTGCAGGAATTGGATGTGAATGCCTTACCTTAAGTGAAGCAGCCCATAGCAGAGGAGATCTTGGAGTCAAGGGTGAAGAAGTCTACTAGACACCAGGTCTACATGGAACACTTGGTGAAGTGGGCAGGTCAACCTGAGTCTGAAGCCACTTGGGTTGAAGAGGGAAGGTTCAAGAAACTTGGTATTGACCCGGCTCTCATGTCTCCCCTAGTTCCTTAATTATGTGCAGAGGGGGAGTGTGGTGTAGGAGCACCCTTATAAGGTCTTCCTCCATTTGATTTTGTTGGGATTTTTCTTCTTTAAGAAGCCATGTAAATGTAATAAGAGCCAAGAGCTCATTGGTCTTGTTTAGGTCCTACTTTAGGTCCTAGGTTCACAAGTCTAGGTTGAGTTTTCTTTTGGAGTAGAGGGTATGTGTGCCCATTGATGATTTTGGGGTCCTTTTATAAAGTTTGTGTCCATAGGATATCCCAATGTAGGCCTAAAAGTCAAGAAAAGCAACATTGCAAAAGTTGCAAAAAGTTGCATGACAACTTTTCAAAGTTGTCATGCAACTTTTCAAAGTTGTCATGCAACTTTTCCACATAATAGGTCATAACCTTAGCTTGGAATGGAGAACCCTAAAATTGGCACACAAATCAAGGAAAAGACATTATATATTGTTGCAAACCCTAAAATGAGGGGTTGGATGTCAGATTGTACGGCCAAAGGGAAAAGACCTTGACTGTGACTATGTTTTTGTTGCCAGTCGGCACAAATGGAGCATTAAAAGATTGACAATGGATTGTTTTGCAAACTAAACTATTTTGAGATTCTTGTATTGTGTTTACACTATCATTTTGAGCATTTAGATTAGGTTTGTTGTGCAGGTTTTGTGTGCTTTGTAAGTATTTTGTGAGTTACTTTTTCACTGTCCAATTTTGGACTGTTTTGTGTAAATGGGTTGACAACTCCTATCCCCATTGTGGAAACACCATGAAACCATGGGGAATAGGAGTGCATACCCTGTATAGTATCTCAAAGGAAGCAGGGCCCTTGAAGATGCAGGAAAGCCTTTCAAAGACCCATTCCTAGGCAAGACTAGACTGTGCCCGACTAGGAAGGGTTAAGGTTGCAGAGGTCCGTGAGAGAAAGGAAGGAGGCACCCTTTAGAGGAGTTGTAGAGGGGTGTGTGGGGAACCATTGGTGAGAAGGAGGAGCTTCCACCAATCCTGACAAGGTGGTGAAGATAGCAAACCATCACTATGACCCTGGCAAGCCTAAAAACCCTCAAAAACCCCTAAATTCACCTAGGGCAGTGTACGGACACTTGGAGGCCCAAAAATAGGAAAATATTTGAGCCTTTGCCAAATTAATAGCATTCCCTTTGGGAAGTTTCACAAGTTTGGGCATCGTTTGCAAGAGGGAGCCCTAAAAGTCCAGAATGGAGGCCTAATTGGGCACATTCCTTGTAGCCCTATTTTGTAGGAAAGAAGCAAAATAGTGAGATCGGTAACAAATAGGAAGGAAAAAACCTCTTGGGGGCACATGAATGGATGGAGGACTATGTCAAAGACCTATCCTATCCTTGCTAGGACCTGAGAAGGTGTAGGAAGAGTTAAACCCTTATTAGTCTATGTGAGGGTTTTTGAAGCTTGTGAGTATGTGAGACCTTAGGAGAAGCATCACATGTTTTGGTGGGTGGATTGAGCAAGGTCAAGGGATTCCAAAAGAAAGGGAAGTCCTACAGACCCTAGGGTGTGGTTGGAACACATGGTGATCCAAGGAGAGGATCAAAGAGCTTAGACTAGGCTAGTCTATCCCATACCCATTCCCATCATTTGATTTGTTTGAGTAGCACAATACTTGCTTGATCAGATCCTTCTAAACATATTCAACACTTCTCTTTTGCATACTCTGAAACTTAACTCTTTTGACTTTCGCACACAACATGTCACATTCACTCATATGAAATAATTCAATGTAATATCAATATATAGACATTAAGATTTCATGTCGGCCCAAAGATAGTATACCACAATTTCCTAAGTGCATTGTATCTGGTCAAGTGATCATAGCTCATCATAAAAATACCGCCAAAATTTGTCGGTGGGATTACTCATCAAGATTTGTAACTTCTAGCATATTTGTTGTAGAATAAATGACTTGAAGTTATACCGGTAGACAAAGACAATATAAACATATGTGTGTGTATGTGTTTCATCAATGATAACATATGATGAATAGATTACACTCATCATCAAGCCAACAAATTCTTTCTTACAAAATAACCCTAAACCTTTTAACTCTAACCTAGAGTCAAAGAAATCACCTACTTTGAACTTTATGAAACTAAATAAACAAAGGTTGCAGACAGGATGATAGCTCATCCGTTAGCCGATCAGGACTCCATCGTGGAAGAAATGACTATTGATTTGTCTTGCTTCTCTGCAGCACCACGCATTACTCCACTCCATATGTGATGTTGAGAAATTCAAGATACTCTAAAAGTATGGGAGTCCGATGTGTAGGATGTGTTGCTTCCACACTTCCTTGTCCATGTTCGCATGCATAACCTTTGCTTTATGTGCCTCCAAGTGATCAAAGCAGACTATCAACATCGACTCTATCCTCACCACTTTTGAAAAGTCATTGGTGGTTAGAGATTTCATTTCAGTTACAAGTTGCACTCTTTCTTTGAAGATCTTGGCCATATCTGCAGCAGCTTCAATTGTCTGTCCATCCTCCTTCATGAGTCATATATCAATGCACTTTAAATCCCTATGCATTGTATCAATCAGATCCTTCAACCCTTTAAGTAATTTAGCAGATTCCTTATGGCCTTGCCTAATAATCAAATTTCTCCATTCGACCTTATTTCTTGACACATAAAGAACATTATCATCCAGATTTTCCACTGGTTTCTCTGTTAGGAATTCCATCACACCAAACTTCTTCACATCATTCATTTGGGCCAAGACTGCCACCCATTTGATTCTTTCCTTCTCCCATGCAACAGTTTCTAGCTCTAGTTCTTTGCTCATAGTTATGGCATCTTCATATACTTTAACCAGGCTGAAAATATAGTTCGAACCTTGTCGTACAATAGAATCAAGCCATTTATCGAATATTTCAGCTATCATGCAGCTCCTCTAGACTTGATCTAACAGATTCTGGTTCACCGGTGATTTGGGGTCAAAGGACACTGTCATCTAAGACAGTGGTTGAGGGCTTGGATGATGTATGGTGTTAATGTATTTTGCCATTTGGGTGACAACCTGTTTCAGCTCCTTCTTGTCTTTCTCATCCTTCCAAGACCTGGATATCATCCTTTTTGTAGAGGATTATGATGGTATGATGAAAGAATAAGTATCTGGTAGATTACTAAGAGGGGGGGTGAATCAGTCAGTAGAAAAACTGATACAAAATTCCCAAACTCAAACTCAAACATACAAAGTAAACTTATCACTGAAATACCACTGTCAAGATCAATACTCATAATAATACCAGTTGACTATTACAACAATTTAACAGTAAACATCATTTAACTTGTAAGCATCCAAATGCTTTATCATATGTCAATTCTACATTTCTCAATGCTTCCAGTTATCATGCCTTATCAGAAATAATTAAACAAATCAACAATAAGATCATAACCACAAAAACATTCACCGCATGACATAGGTATTTATATGTGGAAAACCCAAATAGGTAAAAAACACGGTGAGATGATACTCACAAGATAATATCTAAACTCTTCTGAAGTTTTCCATGTTAGGAGCCAGCCTATTAAAGATTTTACAAAAGTCCTGTTAAGACTTGATCCTGTTAGGAATCACCTCATTAAGGGATTGACTCCAAATGCCTTGTTAGAGGCAAATACCCTGTAAGGAGTAACCTCAGTAGAGGATTTGAAAATCCAATCTAATGGACCACCTTGTTAGAGGATTTAATAAGTAACCAAGCTTGTTAGAGCTTACCCGGTTAGGGGATTTCAATTCTACTGTAATTGTTAGAAAACAATAGGAGTTTCTTGATCTATCTAAATAGCACTACACTTTCTTGATCAGATCCATTTAGGCTTCTATCTTCTTTTACTCAAAATGCAGACTCATTCTCCGGTTTGGCAACCACACACTCAATTGATTTCTGTTAATTCTTCGCCTCTTAACAAATCATTTTCATCAACCTTGAATACAAATCAATTAGGTCGGTAACACAACAAAAATCTAATCCTCATAAAGATTACAAACAAGTCAGTACAAGCATGACCGTTGGATTTCATAGCAATCTCTACACATCAATCAAGAAAACCTCAACCACTCCTTGATTACCGCTTCATCAAGCTCAATAACTCATCAAGCATTTTGCATTAGATGCAATACACTTTGTTCATTCCCTAGACAAACAATCGCACCAAAACATTTGAACTTGTCTTCATATAATGACCTTATGTGTCACCATCATTACCGCTCAACATCAGATCATAAACCAACATAACCAATTCAACAAACTTAATCGGTTAGGGTTTAACAAAAACAACTGGTATGGTTTACCGGTTACATAACATAGAAAGGGTTTAACCTTTTACTCTGATTATCGGTTCAACTCGCAAACTTACATACCGATTTACAATAACCTTCACAAAACCTCTTCCTACCGATTATAAGACAATATCAACAATAACAACAATATCAGAAATATCATTAATATCATTACCGATTCAATTGACATCAATGACAACATAACATATCATTAATGCAATCTTCATGCAAATGCCAACAATCTCCCCCTTTGGCATTGATGTCAATACAAAATATCAACACCATTGCTTTGTTGTTGTGATTGTGAATAGGAATCCTAGTTTACATTACCAAGTATTCACATGCTCTCTCTATCTTCAGTCTATCACTGGTTTTCTTTCCCATAATCACATAAATCTTCTCCCCCTTTGACAACAATGCAAAATTGAAAGTAAAACATGTAATGTCAAATTTCACTATGCATCAACAGCATACTGCAACTTGATGCTCCCCCTATGGAATACATCTACTTCTACATCAACCCTTGTAAAATTATGCAATTGATTCAAGGACTGATGCAGTTAACATCATGTTCAACTAACTTCATGAAGAGGGAAAACCCCTAGCTGACTTCTAAGATACTCAAAAGTAGTCTTAAGCAGAGGTTTAGTAAAAATATCTACAAGCTTCTCCTTGGTAGAAACGTGCTCTAAGATAGCATCTTTGCTCTAAAATTTTTCCCTCAAGAAATGATACTTCAATTCAATGTGCTTGGTTCGTGCGTGCGAAACAGGATTCTTGGAAATATTTATGGCACTTGTGTTATCACATAAAAATTTTATAGGTTCTGAAATATTCATCTTAAAACCTTCCAAAATGTGCCTCATCCAAATAGCATGTGTGCAATTCATATAAATTGCAACATACTCAGCTTCAGTAGTAGATTCTGAAGTACAACTTTGCTTTTTACTACTCCATGAAACAAGCCTTCCTCCAAGAAAAAATGCTCCATCGGAAGTGCTTTTTTGGTCATCAACATTTCCTACCCAATCAGCATTTGTGTATGCCTTCAAATCAAAGTTTCCTCCATATGGATACCATAATCCATAGTCAACAGTACCTTTTAGTTATCTAAAGATTCTCTTGGTTGCTATCAAGTGTGTTTCCTTAGGATTCTTCTGGAATCTAGCAACTATGCCAAACACATGGGCTATGTCTGGTCTGTTGTGAACAACATAGTGCAATTTGCCAATCATTGACCTATATTACTTCTCATCAATAGACTTAAATTCATCTTCCTTGGACAGCTTACAACCTGAAACCATTGGTGTCCCAACTAGTTTATAGTCACTCATGCCAAATATATTCAAAACCTCTTTCACATACTTGGACTGTGTAATGAAAATACCATTCTTCATTTGTTGTATCTGCAAGCCTATGAAAAATTTTATTTCCCCTACTAAAGACATTTCAAACTCATTTTTCATTTCATTTGCAAAACTGTTGCTCATGACATCATTACCTCCAAATATAATATCATCAACAAATACTTCACTGACCAGTATTTCATCTCCTTCAGACTTGGGATGTATATTACTATCATCACTAGTTCTCAGAAAGCCTATCTTCATTAGATGTGTATAAAGCCTTTCATACCATGCTCTGGGTGCCTGCTTTAATCCATATAAAGCCTTATGTAATCTGCATACCATGTATTTCTCATCAGTCAAAGCATAACCATCTGGCTGCTCTATGTATACCTCTTCTTCCAATATCCTGTTCAAAAATGCAAACTTAACATCCATTTGATATACCTTGAACTTTTTATGGGCTGCAAATGCAAGTAAAGTTCTGACACCTTCTAGTCTTGCTACTAGTGCAAAAGTTTCTCCATAATATTGTCTTTCTTCTTGCGCATAATCCTTGCAGACTAATCTTGCCTTGTTGTAAACTACAATACCATCTTCATTCAACTTGTTCCTGTATACCCATTTAATACCTATAACATTATTATTTACTAGTCGAGGTACTAGGGTCCAAGTGTTGTTCAATGGTGGAGATCATGCAAGAATTCTTTATGATTCTTCTTCTGGTTAGCACTCCAATAGTCATATCTCCAATAATCTACCCAGGATTGTGATTCAGTCTCACATATCTAGGAAAACACTGATCATTATCTTCAGGTTCAGCTTCTTCATTTTCATCATCTTCTTTGGAATTTATTTGTTTCGGTTGGAATGGTTCATCATAATTTGCTTTACCGGTTCCAGATTTCACATTTTTTGGTTCCAAAAACAAAATGCAAGGATCTTCATCCTTTTTCTCTAAATTGGTTCCTTCTGAGACTTCAGGAAATTCATCGACTCGAACATCAGCACTCTCAACAATTCTCTGTGTCCGGTTGTTAAAATATTTGTAGGCCTTACTCTTGGTGGAATAGCCAAGAAATATGCCTTCATCACCCTTAGCCTCAAATTTGATAATGTAATCACCTCTCTTAATAAAACATTTTCTTCCAAATATCTTAAAATAGCTAACATCGGGTGATCTTCCATACCAATATTCATAAGGAGTCTTTTCCTTACCTCTCTTTACTAGAACCCAGTTCATTGTGTAGACAGTTGTGCTGATAGCATCTCTCCAAAAGGTTTTTGCTACACCTCCTTGTATCAACATTGTCCTAGCAGCTTTAACAACTGATCAATTGTTCCTTTCTGTGATACCATTCTGTTGTGGTGTCCTCGATGCAGAAAGCTGTCATTTGATACCATTCTCTTCATAGTACCTAGTGAATTCCTCAGAAGTAAATTCACCACCTTGATTTGTCCTCGGACATTTTATCTTCTTACTGCTCTCTTTCTCAGCTAAGGCCTTGAATTCCTTGAACTTACCAAAAGCTTCAGTCTTATCCTTCAAGAATGTGACCCATATCATCCTTGAGAAATCATCAATGAGAATCATAAAATATATGTCACCTTGAATTCTTTTTGTTCTTATTGGTCCACAAAGATCTGTATGAACCAAATCTATCAAGTGCTCTACTGAAAAGGATTTGCTTTTGAAAGTTGAAGAAGTCATCTTTCCTAACTGACATTCTTTGCAAAGAGCATTAACCGGTTTGTTTAACTAAGGCAAACCTCTCACTATCTTGAACTTACTCACTTTAACAATATTATTAAATTTTATATGAAAAAATCTCCTATGCCAAATCCAGTTGTCATCTATTTTAGCAATAAAACAGTCGCTAACTTTAGAATTAAGATGAAACAGGTTACCTTTAGTTTGTTTCCAGTGGGTATCCTTTGTCATTGAGTTGTGCCACACTCAAAAGATTATGCTTTAGTCCTTCAACCCAGTAGACATCATTTGCACTGCTCTTTCCATTAAGAGAAATAACTCCTTTACCTTTAACCATGCAGGGTGAGTCATTGCCAAATCTAACAACACCACTATCAAATTCTTTCAAGGAAAGAAATTTGCTTCAATCACTGATCATATGATGTGAACAACCACTATCAATGATCCAATCATCAGAGTTATCCATCCTGGATACTAATGCCTTATGGTCTGATATCTCTTCCTTAATAGCTACAAACACAATATCTTCACTAGCATCACCATCAGATTCTTCATCAATGATACCACTATCAATAGCAATAAGACAATCTATTTTGCCTCTACCCTTATACTTCTTGAATTTATCTCTCTTGTGTTCATTTTCACAATTACAACAATTAGCCGCTATGTGACCAATCTTGTTGCATGCAAAACATTTTAAAGGTAATTTAGCTTTGTATTTACCAGTGCCTCTAGGCAACCGCTTTGCCAATAATGCTTCAAGCTCCATTAAACTGTCTTCATCATCAGCATCTATGTTGGATCTAGATTCATAACCATGACTAGTATCTCTACTTTTTCTCACAGATGGGTTAGAAATAGAAGCTCTAAATGCAGACTCAGATTTATGTACACTACCATCATAACTGTTTAATTCAAAAGCAGTAAGCTTGCCAATGATAGAGTCAATAGTTACCTTAGTTTTGTCAATGGACTTTAGCTCTTGAATAGCTACAACTCGAATAGCATAGACCGGTAGCAGGGTTCTCAATACCTTATTGATTATTGTGGCATCTTCCACTTTCCCTCCTGCACTCTTAATTTCACCGACTATCTATTTTATCCTTTGACCATACTGCTAGATATTTCCACCTTCAGACATCCTCATGTCATCAAACTTTCCTCTTAGGCTCTCTTCTTTAGAAATCTTAATATGTTCATCACCGCTATAAATCTCTTCAAGTTTTTTCCATACTTCATATATAGTTTCAAGACCATGAACATCTACATATTCAACATCAGACAGGGAACTGATAATAGCCTCCAATGCTTGATGATTTTCTTGTTGTTCTTTCTTCTGATCATCAGTCAGAATTCCAGTAGGTACAATATACTTAGTATCTATATGATCCAATACTAACTTCCCAGACTCTTGATGTAAATTTTCATTTTGTCGCTCCATATCCTATAGTTTTGTTTGTTGAACTTCGGACCTTCCTTCTTCATCATGATCTAGAAGATCTTTTCCTCAAGTTGTTAGGCTTAGACCTTAGAGGACCTGAGACACTCTGATACCAATTGATGGTATGATGAAAGAATAAGTATCTGGTAGATTACTGAGAGGGGGGGTGAATCAGTAAATAGAAAAACTGATACAAACTTCCCAAACTCAAACTCAAACATACAAAGTAAACTTATCAATGAAGTACCACTTTCAAGATCAATACTCATAAGAATACCGGTTGACTGTTACAACAATTTAATAGTAAACACCATTTAACTTGTAAACATCCAAATGCTTTATCATATGCCAATTATTCATTTCTCAATGCTTCTGGTTATCATACCTTATCAGAAATAATTAAACAAATCGACAATAAGATCAAAAACATAAAATTATTCACCACATGACACAAGTATTTATATGTGAAAAACCCAAATAGGTAAAAACCATGGTGAGATGAGACTCACAAGAAAATATCTGAACTCTTCTGAAGTTCGCCCTGTTAGGAGCCAAGCTTGTTAAAGCTTTTACAAAAGTCCTGTTAAGAACTGATCCTATTAGGAATCACCCGGTTAAGGGATTGACTACAAATGCCTTGTTAGAAGCAAATACCCTATAAGGAGTAACCTCAGTAGAAGATTTGAAAATCCAATCTAATGGACCACCTTGTTAGAGTATTTAATAAGTAACCAAGCTTGATAGAGCTTACCTAGTTAGGGGATTTCAATTCTACTGCAATTGTAAGAAAACAACAGGAGTTTCTTGATCTGTCTGAATAGCACTACACTTGCTTTATCAGATCCATTTAAGCTTATATCTTCCTTTACTCAAACTGCAAACTCATTCTTCGGTTCGGCAACCACACACTCAACTGATTTCTGTCAATTCTTGCCCACTCTTAACAAAACATCTTCATCGACCTTAAATACAAATCAATTATGTCTATAACACAACAAAAATCTAATCCTCTCATAGAGATTACAAACAAGTCGATACAAGCATGACCATTGGATTTCATAGAAATCTCTACACATCAATCAAGAAAACCTGAACTGCTCCTTGATTACCGCTTCATCGAGCTCAGTAACTCATCACGCATTTTGCATTAGATGCAATACACTTTGTTCATTCCCTAGACAAACAATCATGCCAAAACATTTGAAATTGTCTTCATATAATGACCTAATATGTCACCATCATTACCGCTCAACATCGGATCATAAACCAATTCAACAACCTTAATCGGATAGGGTTTAACAAAAACAACCGGTAGGGTTTACCGGTTACATAACATAGAAAGAGTTTAACCTTTTACTTTGATAACCAGTTAAACTCACAAACTTACATACCGGTTTATAATAACCTTCATAAAAGCTCTTCCTATCGGTTATAAGACAATATCAGCAATAACAACAATATCAGCAATATCATCAATATCTTTACTAGTTCAATTGACATCAATGACAACATAACATATCATTAATGCAATCTTCATGCAAATGCCACCCAATGACCTGTTGCCTCGTCCACTTCCACCATTGCCTACGTTTTGAGCTTCTTTAGTTTAGATACTTTCCTGAGGCACTTTCTCACCATATCCTCCATGGGAATTGTAATAGGGACAACATTACGTTTCTTCCCAATTGAATCTCCTAGCCATCGAGGAGTGCTGGAAGTTTCTTTAGACGGTGGAGGTGTCTGAGCATCGAGGGAGTCAATAATAGTTAGAGTGTTCATTGGGTTTGACCCTTCTTCAAGTTCCTTGCCTGCATCTATATCCTATACTGGGGAATTACTTAATACTTGTTGATCCATTGTCGCTTCAGTTTCTTCACCCGAATCCAAGTCCACAACAATTTGATTCACCACTAGTTCTTTGCTCTTCTTTTTGCTCCTTGAGCGAGTAACTTGGATTGCTAAAGAATTCAGTGGAAACCTCTTTGACCTTCTGGGTTGAACCTCTTCAATAATTGGCCTTGTGTCACCTGCAATATCAACAATCTTGTTAGAGGAGGAAGTAGGAATCTAAGTTGTAGCACATGGACCAACTGTTAATTCATGAGGAGGCATGTTTGAATAATTTTTGAACTTTCGATCCCTTAGACATCTTCCCCTTTCTCTTCTTGTACACTTGATACATTAATGGGAAATTTCATGGTAATAACCTATTGTAGGGTGAACCTTGACCATAATCTCCTCCTCACTTCAAACTCATCACTAAAATTTTCCTAGTAATCTTTTGATTGGGGTTCATGGAAGAAATGGTCATCCACATTCAAATTTTATACAACATATCCCCTCCTGTCGAATTTTTGCCTAGCAATATAAGGCTACAAATTCATTTTCTTGAACTCCAATTCTAAGTTCAAGGCATCAGGTACAGAGTTACAACTGTAATATCACAGTTCAATAGGAAAAACAACCCCAGATTTGCCCTTTGTCCCTAACCTTTTGTCAATGTGAGCCAATTGTCAGCTCACTTCAATTAATACATAACTATCAAAAGCATATCTGGGTAATTTGAATGGCTCACCTTCAAAACTGCCCACCCAGATATAAGTACATCTGGAAAACTGGATGAAAAAACTTCCATAGATGCTAATAAGCTCCATGGACTCTACGAACATTCTTTTATTAATATCTCCTTGCAATTCAAAGGCAAGCCTTCCTACGAAAACATCATTCCATCAAATGAAATACTTTGCATACTTTTGTTGTTGCAGGTAAGGGTAATAGTCATAAACCTTCATTTCATCTACCCATGGCTCGTTATGCAATCATTTCTAATCTCTGGTACAAGCCAATATGTAGAATAAGTATTAAGACATGTAAAAGCTGGACATACCAACAAAGTTGCTCAAACCCTCATGAATCCTTGTTGCGATAACCTGAGCCCAGTCAAGGTATTTCTCGCCAGCTAATAACACCTGGATATAGAAGTACATCCAATCCTCCTAGTAGAAAGAGTGTGAGTTTCCTTTAAGTCTATTTAGCATAATGACGATATCTCGCACCTTTGTGATGAAATGTTCCCTGGTAAGAGGCTTAGGTAACCGGGACCCCCCTTTTTGAACCTTTAGAAGCCAATTCCTTGCAATAACACTTCTATGTGTGCTTTTCTTCTCAAAGAAAAACGCATATGAGGTCCCAATTGACCAATCCTCGTATGGATCCTTATGTGGGATCTGCATTGCATCCATTATTGTCTCTCTGTTAATCTCCACCAACAACTTGCCACTACTGGTTCTAATGCACATGTTATCAGCATCATATATGTTCATGCACGCTATTACCAAATCTGGACAGGGAGTAGTGATTGGAAAAGCAGTGGCTTCCATTAGGCCACTTCTTACTATCCTCTCCATCATTGAACCTACTCCAGGGTTTTTAGCCCGTTCTAAGAAATCTCCCAAGTCAACTTGGGCCAAAGAGGTGTCACCTAACTTTGGAAGTATTGGCCTCATTGAGGCCACTTTTACATTAAACAATAATTCCTAAACAGGACAGGATTCTATTACAAAACAAAATATCTCTCCTACTCTGACCGACCTTCTGAGCTAAAAACACAGTAGAGGGAAATTATCAAAAATCACCTGTAACCACCATGAAATATGTGGAACCCTCGGTAGAATGGAGCTGAAATTACTTTCGGTGTCTCTGGCTCCTTCAATAATAGCAGCTACAACTTTTACAATTTTGAGAATTCACGTGTCTTTTTAAAACAAATGGGAAAACAGTTGAGAAAGATATACACATGCCTCATAATTATTCATTCGAACGTGTGAGATAACAGTGATATGATAGGAACTTGACACTTTCTTAATTAAACATCAACTCCGCACAAACGGTTAGTACTTTCATGATTTCTTTCCAAATTTAGAATTTTAAATTATAAGATGTCGAGAATATTCCTTTTGCCACACCACCTTTAGTGTTATTAAAGTCTTTAGAGCCAACTTGGAATGAACCTTTTGAACTTTGAACCAACTCGCAAAGAGTTCAATGGTTCAAGTTCAATTCAAGTAGACAGAACAAAGAATTCTCAACCTCCAGCTCAACACGACACCGGGAACGAGCAAAAACCTTTAATAAATAGAAAGGGAAGTTTTGAACCTTGAACCTTGAACCGATTTCTAAATAGTTCAAAGTTCAAGTTCAAAACTGACTTAACACATTCACACTTGCTCATTAAATAACATTACATAGTCACGACTCACGTAAGAGAACCGGTTGAACCTTGAACCAAAAAGGTTCAAGGATTCAAGTTCAATAGAAATTACAACAATGTGTTTGCCTTACCATAATACAAAGCCACGAAGAGAATTACTTAAAGCGTGTTTTGAACCTTGAACCTTTGAATTATGAAAAGGTTCAATGATTTAGGTTCAAAGAAAGGAAACATAAGACCGAAAGAGGAAAGAAACACCAAAGACGACCTCTGAGTTTGAAATTTTAATGAAAAATTGAGGGCATGCTAACAATATATATATATATATATATATATATCTGTGTGTGTGTATATAAATAATATATGTATCTATATGTATATGTATATATATGTATGTATGTATGTATGTATGTATGTATGTACATGTATATGTGTGTGTATATATATGTGTGTGTGTGTGTGTATGTATGTATGTATGTAAGTATGTATATATGTATGTATATATGTATGTATGTGTGTGTGTATATATGTATGTGTGTGTGTGTGTACATATATACATATATATGTATATATAATATATATGTATGTATGTATGTGTATATATACATATATATGTATGTATGTATGTGTATATATACATATATACATATATATGTATATATAATATATATGTATATGTATATGTATATGTATATGTATATGTATATGTATATGTATATGTATATGTATATGTATATGTATATATCTGTGTATATATATATAAATGCATATGTATATACATATATAAATATATATACATATGTATATAGATGTATGTATATATATGTATATATGTGTATATATATACATATATACATATGTATATATATATACACATGTATATATATATATATATATATCACTATCTCTTCTTCTTCCTCTCCCTCTCAATCTCTTTCTTTCCCTCTCTATCTTTTTATCATCTCTCATTACCTCTCTATATATATCCCCCTCTCAACTACTCTCTCTCTCATTCTCTATCTCTCTATCACCCATCTATCTTTTCCCCTTTCGCTCCCTTCATCCCTCTTTCTCTCTTTCCCCCTCTTGCTCCCTTCATCCCTCTCTATCTCTCTATATATCTTGCTCACCCTCCCCTCTTCCACTCTTACCTCTTTCTATCTCTTTCTCATCATTTATTTACCTCTCTCGCTCTTACTTTATATCTATTTACCTCTCCCTCTATCTTTCTCTATAATCCCTCTCTCTTTCTCTCCCTCTATATATTTTTATCTCTCTCACCATTTCTTAATATTTCTCTTAGAAAATTTTCCTCATGTAATTCAACCTAGCTCCATTTTTTAATTATCTTGGTTACTTTAAGAGACAAGAGTACCCTACGGATATTTCTTTTCATGATGATGCTCATGCAAATTTTTTTTCCTTCTAGATTCTCTTCCTAATTGCCAACTTAGTTTCTTCAAGGCTGCGCAGACTTTGGCATTTATTTTCCTTGCTGAAGTGGACTTCGTATTTCCCTTTCCTCACTTGCAACTCGAACTTGAGGAAAATGTTTCCTAGTCATGGCGGACTTTGACATTTTTTTTCCCTTGCAATGTTACCATCTTTTATTCTAGCCATGGTGGACTTTGCCAAAATACTTCCCTACCATAGGGCGGATTTTATGAAATCTTTTACTCTTTGATATCATACTACACCAAAATTTCACCCACCATGATTTTGAGTTTGAAAATTATTTTCTCATATTGCGCTTTGAATCCCTTCAAATCTCCAAAAATTTAGGATGTTGATGCTTTATTGAACCAAACTTGAATTTTGATAAGGTTTTCAACCCAGAGACACAAAACTTTACGATCTTGAACTAAGCAACCAAACCCTAGATCCCACTTTCCAAAAATAGAAAAAAGAAAGACTCCCTAAAAGTAGGAAAAACTTTCTAAAAAAGCCATTCTAGGGATCGTGATCAAAATGACAAAAACAAAACTTCCTAAAAAATAGGAAAAAGAAAAAAAAGAAAACTTTCCAAAAATAGAAAGTTGTCCAAATGGAACCAAATTGATTGCATTTTTCATCCCTCGGGCTCCTTAAGGATATTGATGGCGTCAGGACATCGTTCTGATCATGATTTCCCTAACTGACTTATGACCCCTCAAAACTTAAATCTCTCAAGAAGGACAAGCTAGACGTCATGAAATTGGAATGCTTTAACAAAACCCTAAAAGAAAAAGCAAGAAGGACGGGCCCCATTTGCAATGGAGTGATATGTGAAAAGGTCACAACATCTAGCGACTCCAGGTGGGTAATGTTCCTGAACATTCCTAATATAAAACTATCTCAAACCCATAATCTTAAATTAATTCTAACTAACTTACCTGTTGGCTAAGAAGGGTACTCAAAAAGGAAGAGGAATCCTAAATTGCATCAAGATCTTTCATCCTTCAATTATAAGTGTGTGCAAATGCATCCATTTTCATCTCATAAGAACAATATGGTTCTTTGGTTCCATCATGGCAAGTCATGTAGTCTGTCTTAACTCCAAAAGCATCCTTGGATAGAGACTCGCTGCCAGTGATCGTTCATAGCCTCAGGAAGGTTATCTCTATAATCTCACAGAGATTGCTCTACTTCTAACAATTTATTTTTCTTTCTTGATAAGTTTACACCTATAGAGATTTCTACACACCCAAAGCCAAGTGTTCTGATCTTTTATTCTCTCTCTCTCTCTTTTTTATTCTTTACTCGTTTTCACATATTTCCTCATCTTGGCTTGTAAGCAATGAAGCTCACGTGGGTTTGAGTATTATAGTGGCGTTGAAGTAAGACCTTTGATGATTTTATGTTGTTTTAGCCATGACTTCACCTAAGAAACAATAATGACTTTGAGAATTTATTAAGTGTGCAAGATATAATAATTGCAAGATTCAGTGTCAAGATATAATAGATGATTCCCTTTCTAGTCAAGTACCAATCTTAACTTTAAGATACTTTAGAAATAATTAATCTAGGATTTGAAGGTTCTCCACAAGTGTTTATCAGAGGAATACTCCAACATAACTTAGCAGGGTCAACTGAACTGTGCATGTAAGTAACATCACCCTTCTCACAAATAGGAATCCTCTTATTAAAAACTAAACTAAGCAACCTAAACCTAAGGCAAATGAAAGCAAACAAAACAAAAGAAATAGCAACTAAACTATAAAAGCAAAGACAACTAAACTAACAAAAATAGGCAAAAACTTAGAAAGAAACTACTCTAACTATGTACAGACAAGTCCCATCAAGGAACTTAGGGCTTGAAATAATGCTTTAGAAATTGCCCATTGACGGGAAACATGATTTCCTCTCATGTCAATTTTTTGAGTTTAAACGCATTCTCTCTGAGTATCTTGGCAATCTGATAACGTCATTTCCATAGGTTATCAAACTTATCATGATCTCCTCTTTGTTCATGAGCTTTGTCCCAATAAAGGACTAAATCAGAGATCCTGGAGGACTTTTTTGTAGCACGTCTGTCAAGCCATCTTTTGACAACCCCTTGGTGTTTGGCAAAATTTTTAAGAGCCTAATCTCTTTGTTCCTCCAGTAGTAGTAGCTATGAAAGCTGAATTTGAACTTTGTCTTCTGGATCCAAGTACTCTTGCATGAACTTTAATGGTGGGATCCTCAATTGAATAGGAAAGACCAAGTCTTTTCCATAGACTAACTAATATGGGGAGGTTCCCAATAACTTCTTGGCTCTTGTTTTGTCTACCCATAGAGAACATTTAAGTTGGGTATGTTCATCTCTTGGATTCCTTTCAAGCAACTTCTTGATTACATTGAACAAATTTTTATTCATGGACTCAGCCAACCCATTACCCTAGGGGTAATAATTTGATGAAAACTTCAAGTTGATCCCGTAGTCAAATGCCCAGTTGGAAAACTTCAAAGAAGTGAAAGCAGAACCATTATCACACACTAGAGCATTAGGAGAACTGAATCTAGTGATAATGTTCTCTTCTAAGAATTTGATCACTGCATCTATTGCGCAATTATTTAATACTTGGGCTTCAGACCACCTAGTGCAGTAGTCAATTGCAGTCAAAATGTATCTATGTTATGTCGATGATGGTGGATTTATCATGTCTATGAAATCAAGTCCCCACATGGTGAATGGCTTCACTTTCGTGGTTGGTTGGAGTGGCATAGAAGGATTCTTTTCATGAGTTGCAGTAAGTTGGTAGGTGTGACAAGTCTTAACATGCTCTTATGCATCTTTGAAAATAGAGGACCAATAATACCCTGCTCTTAGAATTTGGTAAGTCGTTGCCTGACTTCCCTCATGGCCTGTCCCAAATTTGGAGTGGAAATGCTTCATAATTCTTTTAGCTTCATCCTTTCCAACACACTCAGGTAGATTCCTTTGGGATTCTTCCTATAAAGGACTGACCCTTGAAGCATATAGTATTGGCACTTAAGCCTGAAGACTCATTTTGTGTTGGGTTCATCTATGTAGGATACTTGTGACTTATCAAGTATGAAGTGATGTCATAATACCACTCCTCTAGGGAGGTGTCGATCAATACATATGTTTGTTGTACTAAGTTGAGTCCTTCAATGGTCATAGTTTGAGTTAAAGCTTGCCCACAGACTAGCTTCATTGGTTGTAATTCAATATCATATTCCTCGATAGTGGTGACCCACTTTCCTCTTCTCTCCCATATCTCATTCTACTTCAAGAGTGTTTTAACAGCTACATTGGGAACAATGGCATACACCTTACTTCTCAAAAGGTAGTGTCAGAATTTTTTGATGGCCTTCACCAATGCATAGGCCTACTTTTCAATGTTGGGATATCTCAACTTTGCATCCTTGAGTGATGAGCTCATGAAAGTTATGGGATGCTCATCCTTCTCTTATGTCAGTTGAGTAAGAATTGCAGCACAAGAATGCCCTACTGCAAAGGAATACAGATAAAATAGCTTTTGTGTAATTTGGATTGACCAAGATAGGAGCATCAAATACAGCCTGCTTTATTTCTTCAAAGTCTCTTTGCTAGTGGTTTCCACTCCATTTTAGCATTTTTTTTAACATCTCGTTCAAAGGTTTTACTATTTCAGCAAAGCCTGTAATTAATTTTTTGACAAAATTGATCTTCCCAAAGAAAGATCTCAATTCCTTTTGGCTGGTAGGAAAATTGATTCTTGAAAATTCCTCTATACGTTTAGGATCAATCAATATTCCCCTCTCAATGATTAGATGTCCCAACAATTTACCTTTGGTAACCCCAAATATGCACATCTTTGGATTTAAGGAAATCCCATACCTTTGACATCTTTGAAGTACCTTCCTTAAGTCTTCTACATGGTCCTCCCTCTTCTTTGAAAACACTTTCAAATCATCCATATAAATGATTATACATTTTCCAATTAGGTCCCTAAAGGTAATGTCTATGGCTCTTTGAAATTTATCCCCTGCATTGATTAACCCAAAGGGCATTCTTTTGTAAGCAAAGATTCCCCATTTCATTGTGAATGTTGTCTTCAATCTATCTTCATATTCTACAAGTACTTGATTGTACGTTGAATATCCATCCAAAAAGGACATCATTTGTGACCCATTCAAAATTTGTAGAACTTCATCAAGTGATGGAAAGGGATAATTGTCCTTTTCTGAGGTGATGAAGTTCTACAAATTGTGAATGGGTCACAAATGATGTCCTTTTTGGATAGATATTCTGGGTACAATCAGGTACTTGTAGAATATGAAGATAGATTGAAGACAACATTCACAATGAAATGGGGAACCTTTTCTCACAAAAGAGTGCCCTTTGGATTAATCAATGCATGGGATACATTTCAAAGAGTCATGGACATTGCCTTTAGGGACCTGATTGAAAAATGTATAATCATTTATATGGATAATTTGATAGTGTTCTCAAAGAGGAGGGAGGACCATGTAGAATACTTCAGGAAGGTATTTCAAAGATGTCAAACATATGGGATTTCCTTAAATCCAAAGAAGTGTATATTCGGGGTCACCAAAGGTAAATTGTTGGGACATCTAATCACTGAGTGGAATATTGATTGATCCTGGACATATAGGGGCAATTTCAAGAATCAATTTGCCTACCAGCCAGAAGGAAGTGAGATCTTTCTTTGGGAAGATCAATTTTGTCAGAAAATTCATTACAGAATTTGTTGAAATAGTAAAACCTTTGAACGAGATGTTTAAAAAAAATGCTAAAATGCAGTGGACACCACCAGCAAAGAGAGCCTTTCAAGAAATAAAGCAGGTTGTAGTGGATGCTCCTATCCTGGTCAGTCCAAATTACACAGAAGTCATTTTACTTGTATTCCTTTGCATCAAAGCATTCTTATGCCGCAATGCTTACTCAACGGACATAAGAGAAGGATGAGAATCCCATAGCTTTCATGAGCTCACCACTCAAGGATGTAGAGTCGAGATGTCCCAACATTGAAAAGAAGGCCTATACATTAGTGAAGGCCATCAAAAAAATTAGACACTACATTTTTAGAAGTAAGGTCTTTACCATTGTTCCTGATGCAGTTGTTAAAACACTCTTGATGTAGAATGAGCCAGGGGAGAGAAGAGGAAAGTGGGTCACCACTATCTAGGAATATGATATTGAATTTAAGATAATAAAGCTAGTTCATGGGTAAGTTTTAACTCAGACTATGGTCATTGAAGGTCTTAGCTTAGTACAACAAACATATGTATTGGCCAACACCTCCCCATAGGAGTGGTATTACAACATCACTACATACCTAATAAGTCAAAAGCATCCTACATAGATGAACCCAACATAGAAATGAGCCTTCAGGCTTAAGTTCCGACACTATATGCTTCAAGGGTCAACCCTTTATAAGAACAATCAAAAAAGGAATCTACCTGAGGTGTGTTCGAGAGGACAAAGCCAAAAGAATTATGGATCATTTTCACTCCAAATTTGGGACAAGTCATGGGAAAGTCAAGCAATGGCTTACCAGATTTTAAGAGAAGGTTATTATTGGCCCTTTGTTTTCAAATATACATATGAGCATGTCAAGACTTGTCACACCTACCATGTTACTACAACCTATGAAAAGAATCTTGCTAGGCCACTCCAACCAATTATGGAAGTGAAGCCAATCACCATGTGGGGACTTGATTTAATAGGCATGATAAATCTGTCATCATCAACACAACATAGATACATTTTAACTGCAACTGACAACTGCACCAGGTGGTTCAAAACCCAGGCATTGAATAATTGCACGACAAATGCAGTGATCAAATTCATAGAAGAACATATTATCACTAGATTCAATTGTCATAATGCTCTAGTGTGTGATAATGGTTCTACTTTCACTTCTCTGAAGTTTTCCAACTGGGCATTCAACTACAGGATCGCCTTGAAGTTTTCATCAAATTATTACCCCCAGGGTAATGGGTTGGGCGAGTCCACGAATAAAAATTTACTCAATGTAATCAAGAAGTTGCTTGAAAAGAATCCAAGAGATTGGCATACCCAGCTTAGGTTTTCTCTATGGGCAGACAAAACAAGAGCCAAGAAGTCATTGGGAACCTCCCCATATCACTTAGTCTATGGACAAGACTTTGTCTTTCCTATTCAATTGAGGATCCCACCATTAAATTTCATGCAAGAGTACTTGGATCTAGAAGACAGAGTTAAAATTTGGCTTTCGTAGCTACTACTACAGGAGGAACAAATATATTAGGCTCTTAAAAAATTTGTCAAACACCAAGGGTTTGTCAAAAGGTGGCTTGATAGACATGCTACAACAAAGTCCTTTAGGATCTCTGATTTAGTCCTTTATTGGGAAAAAGCTCATGAACAAATAGGAGATCATGATAACTTTGATAACCTATGGAAAGGACTGTATCAGATTGTCGAGATACTCAGAGAGAATGCATTTAAACTCAAAACATTGACATCATGTTGCTTGTCAATGGGCAATTTCTGAAGCATTATTTCAAGCCCTAAGTTCTTTGATGGGACTTGTCTGTACATAGTTAGAGTAGTTTCTTTCTAATTTTTTGCCTATTTTTGCAAGTTTAGTTGTCTTTGCTTTTGTATTTTAGTTACTTTCATTTTCTTTTTCTTTTGTTTCGTTTTCTTTTGTTTGCCTTAGGTTTAGGATCCTTAGTTTAGTTTTGAATAAGAGGATTCCTATTTGTGAGAAGGGTGATGTTACTTACATGCACACTTCAGTTGACCCTGCTAAGTTATGTTGGATTATTCATCTGATAAATATTTGCGGAGAACCTTTGAGTCCTAGATTAACTATTTCTAAAGTATCTTAAAGTAATATTAGTACTTGTCTAGAAAGGGAATCATCTATTGTATCTTGACACTAAATCTTGCAGTTATTATATCTTGCACACTTAATAAATTCTCCAAGTCATTATGGTTTCCTAGGTGAAGTCATGGCTAAAACAACAAGAATCAAAGGTCTTACTTTAGTGCCACTATAATATTCAAACCCATGTGAGCTTCACTGCTTACAAGACAACATGAGGAAATATGTGAAAATGAGAAAAGAATACCAAAATAAATAAAAATAAAAATAAAAATCAGAATACTTGGCTTTGGGTGTTTGGAAATCTCTATAGGTGTAAACTTAGAAAGAAAGAAAAATAAATTGTCGGAAGCAGAGCAATCTTCGTGAGATTATAGAGATTATAGGGTTGAGGTTGAGGTTGTTCTTCCTCTTCTTCTGAACTATTAGAGCTACTAGAGCTCTCCTCATCATTAGACCCAGCATGGTCTCTCTGTTCAGTCTTCTCAGGGGTAGGAGGAAACTGAACATCTTTTTCCTTTTCTTTTTCATCTGGTTGTAGCACAACAGGAGAAGATGTTAGCTCTCTGAAAATAACATTTCTACTATGCAACACCTTACTATTCACAGGATCCAAAATCTTGTATCCTTTCACACCAACACTGTATCTGATAAAAATACATTTGACAGCTTTATTTTCCAACTTAGATCTTTTCTCCTTTGGAATATCTGCATAAGCTTCACAACCAAAAACACGAAGATGTCTTATTGAAGGCTTCTTACCAAACCACACCTCCATGGGTGTCTTACCAACAAGAGCTGATGTAGGAGATCTATTAACTAGATAGCAGGTAGTGGCCACAGCTTCAGCCCAAAACCTTTGTTCTAAACTAGCTCCACTAAGCATACTCCTAGCCTTCTCCATCAGTGTCCTGTTCATTCTCTCTGCAACTCCATTTTGCTGTGGGGTGTAAGGAGTTGTCTTATGTCTCTTGATTCCTTGTTCTTTACAGAATTGTTCAAACTCTATGGAACAAAACTCACCACCATTATCAGTTCTCACACACTTGATTCTCTTACCAGTCTGATTCTCCACGAGAGCCTTAAATTCCTTGAACTGACTAAAAACCTATGTCTTACTTTTCAGGAAATATATCCAAGTCCTACTATAATCATCTATAAAAGATACAAAATATACAGAACTGGAGATAGAAGGAACTTTTACAGGACCAAATACATCAAAATGAATAAGATCCAAAAGTCTAGAAGACTTGTGAGAACTGGAGTAGAACTGAACACAATTTTGCTTACCATAAACACAGTGTTCACAAAAATCAAATTCGAGATTACAATCATTTAGCCCCTCGACGAGATTTTTAGTTTTCAAGGTCCTAAGACCCTTCTCACCAATGTGGCCAAATCTCATATGCCACAACATTGTCTTTTCTGTAGGAAGCTTGCCTTCCAAAGTGTTTGCACCCTTAGGTACACTTACTGCACTGCCATCAGAACCCATTGCCACAGTCTTCTTTACTGCTCATTCAGATGGTGGGGATGAAGTGATAGTCACTCTCTTCTTTGGAACAGAAGAAATATTACACTGAGCAATGCATGCATCAAGCTGAAACAAAGTACCTCTCCTAGTACCTTTAGCGAGCACCATAGAACCTCTCATCATCTTGCATCCATCTTTCAAAAAGACAACTTGCACACCTACATCATTCAGCATACTTATAGATAATAGGTTTTGTGCCAAACCTAGAATGTGCATAACTCTATTGATTCCCTTTACTCATCCATCAGGAAATCTGATAGTGACCCTTCCTCGTCCAACTATCTTTAGGTGAGAATCATCACCCAAGTACACCTTTCCACCATCAAACTCTTCATATTTTGAGAACCAGTTTCGATGAGAGGTCATGTGAAAAGAAGCACCCGAGTCTACCAACCACACATCATCAGATGCATGGGCTGCCAAAGCTGCAATAAAAGCATCTCCATCTTCTTGAGATTTTTCGGAAGCTGAATTTGAGCCTTTCTTCTTCTTCTTCAGTTCTTTGCAGTCCCTCCAGAAGTGCCTAGATTTATCACAATTCCAACATTTCGCCTTGGACTTTCCAGGAGTCTTAGAACTCCCACGGGATTTGGATCTGCCCTTCTTTGACTTATTGTCATTCTGCTTTCCTTTTTTGTTGGATCTCTCGCGAACAGTAAGGGCTTCCTTAGATGAATCCGAAGTCTTTCTTTGCATCTCCTCAGATAGCAACGAAGACACCACATCATCCATACAGAATGTGACTATAGTACTTCTGAGAGCCATCACAAGATGGTCCCACAAATCCGGCAAGGAACAAAGCAGGGTCATACATCGATCCTCCTCCTCGATCTTGGCACCAGATGATGCCAACTGTGCAATCAATAAATTGAATGCGTTGAGATGATCAGTTACGGATCCACCTTCCTCCATTCTTAAAGAATATAACTTCTTTCTCAGGAATAACTTATTCACCAGAGATTTGGCCTGATACACAGACCCAAGCCGTGTCCATAAAGAATTTGCAGTAGTCTCATTAAGAACATTCAGAAGAACGGCATCTACTAGACAGAGTCTGATGAGACCCCTAGCCTTCCAATCCTTGATCTCCCAATCCACTAGAGATATCGCTGTAGGTCTCACATCAAGTGTAGCAGCCTCCCATAGATTGCGGTCTTCAAGCATGTCTTCCATCTTGAGTTTCCACAACTCAAAATTAGTGTCATTAAATTTCTCCACCTCCATTCTACTGTATGAGGAACTTGCCATCTCAATCTGCAAAAAAGATTCAGAATGCTCTGTACAAAAGAAAACTCCCACTCAACTTGAGATTAGCTCAAAAAACCCTACCCAACAACTAGGATCAAAAGTTGATCAAGCTCTGATACCATTTGTAAGGAAACTCAGGTGCGGAAATAGCTTCCTACACTAATCTCTACAGGAAAGTATTGTGCAAATTCTTTTAAATCCTTACAATTTCAGATTCGTTAACTACTTTAACAAAGATATTGCAGCCATATACCATGCATACAGAAAATAGAGAATGACACAATGATTTACCCTGGGGAAAACCTTTCGGTAAAAAACCCCAACACTCCAAAACCTACACAATGTATTATCTTCAACACAATGGTTACAAACACACTTGCAATGCAAGTTCTTTCAAGAGACAATCGACACTTCAAGACAAATCCAATAGCACAATATCATACCAACAATACACTCTTTTCGTATCACAGTCTGTAACCCTAAAAAATGCTTATGCGCTTTCCTTTTTAGGGCAACTTCCAAAGATAGCTGTATTAGGGTTTTACCATTCTTCGAGAAAATAGGAACCCTAAAAAAAAAATTTGGGGCGATGCCCCAAACCCCACGATTGAGGAAGAGTGTACAGTACTCAACTTTATCAGTTGCCACATGTCTTGCATGTCTTCACCCGTCATTGAAATCTCCTAGAAATAGCTCTTACGTGTCATAGGAATCCGTCATAACTATTTCAGCCATGATCTCCTTACACACAATTCAAGATGTCGACACATCGAGTGGAGTGACACATCAACATGCCAACTAGACATGTACACTCACACTTAATTACATTATTTTCAAGAAATACATTTTACAAAACAAATAATAAGAATAGGAATTATCCAAGGTTGAGACACCTTATTCCTAACATTTGTCAAGTCCGGTTTGCCTTAGGAAAGAAGTCCACCAACTTTTCCTTAGAAGAATAAATTTGATGAAGTTCACCATGCTAAGGAAAGGAAACAATTCAAAATCACCAGCAATAAGGAAGGAATTTTGCTAAGTTTGATTTTGAATTAGAAAGGAAATTTTCAAAATTTGCTTGCATTAAGAAAGATTTTCATAAAATATGATTTGGAGAATAAAAGATTCCATCAAACTGGTTTTAGAAAGTTTGAATTCAAAATTGTGGAAAGAGAGAGATAGAGTTTGATTCATGAACTCAAGTGAAAATGAAATTGGAAACTTTCTTAAGGGACTAAAATTAATAAAGAAACAAGATCATTCATTGAACTCAACAAAGAAACATGCCCAATTTGATTTATGACTAAGTTCGATGAATATAGAGAGAATGGAAATAAGTCCAATTCAAATTTGGAAAATATGAATTGAGTTTCAAATTGCAGAATTCAAACTCTTTGAGCGTTTTTACTTATAATGAATCATTCATTCATTTCTCTCATTCAAGTAGTTCAAAATTGGAGAGAAAAACATTTGAAGAGAATATTATTTTAGGTTTTCTAAGGCATTTTCAAAGCTTCAAGAATAGGTCAAAAAACAAAATCTAAGGCATTTGCAAGAGGACAAAGTGAAGATTTTCAAACCCAAGCACATTATTTCTACCTCTTTCTTGTCTAGATTCTGAAGTTGACAGGGGTATTCAAGACATATTTGTTGAAGTTTCAATCGTCTCTTCAAATTTTTGATGAAAATGGATCTGGTTTTCACAACTTAGTCATTTTTCTAGTCTTTTCTAGACTTTAAGTCTGATTTCAAAGCATAATTTACAGATTTTAGGACCGAGTTTCCAATTTTCAGATTTCTTAAACTCTGATTTTCAGCCCCAAATTTTTAAAATTAGATTGAGTTTTTTGAGGTTTTCCAAGTTTTTGCAGCTTTTTGAAAGCTAAGAGTGTTAAGAAATTGGAAAAACCAAAGCACACTTTGCTATCAAAACTTAAAATTCACGCTGAAAAATGAGAATTCTAACTTACTTTCTTTGGTTTTTACAGGGTGTAGATGACAACGGAGGTGGGATCATCAAAAAGGACACAAATAAAATTCCAAGTAGACAAGGATTCTCCACCTGAATCTAAAATGAATTCAAAATGGAAGAAGGTTGGTGATACCAACCTTGGGCATATCAACCTTAGGGAGTTCAAAAAGAGAATGCATAGACAAAATAGACAACTAACTACCCCAATTGCACGTAGGATGATGAGGAATGGAATAGTGCAGGCAGCTAGATTTCTTCTAGTAGTTCAGTGTAGCGAACTAATTGTTGAATGCTCCAAGCATTACAATTCCTTGGAAAGGGAAATTGTGCCTTTGGATGGGAGAGTGCTCGCAAACTTAGGAGAATTTTCTATAAGAGAGGCTTTTGGTATCCCTAAATATCATGGAGCTATTTATAGAACCAAAGAGGAGACAACAAAAATGTATGAAGATAATACCAATGAGTATGAAGCAAATATCAACCATTTGTGGTTGGAAAACCAAGGCAACATTTCAGCAAGATGCCTACGAGGCTCCTCGGGCCATATCTCAAAGAGGATTATGGAGACCTCATTGTGTTATTGAATAGAGTCATGGTAGACAGCAAGGTGCACCTTTCGAGCCCTGGATGTATTATTTCATTAATGAGATTATCGTTGGTGTTAAAATGATAAATTGGGCTAGGATAATTAGTGATTGTCTTGATGATCAGCTTGGGAATTTGGAGAAGACAAGGGCATTTTACATGAGCTCTTACCTTATTTATTCACTAGCAAGAACCTATAGATACAAGGGCTTGGTTTGTACAGGAATGGTGGGAATCAAAGAGAACCAATTTAGCGTGTATGATTGCTACTCTCCATTTTAAAAGGCTTAATGATGCCTTCTTCATGTACATCACAAGGACTCTATAGGGAGGCACACACCATAGATTATCTCGGAAATCCAAGGAGCTAATCAGAAGATTTGGATATTGGTATATCCAATATCCTAGATTTACATATTTACGTCCAAGGATTCATTGGTTGTCCCTATAGACTCCTCATGTATCCTACAAATAGGATGGTTTTCTTAGAATTCCTAAGGCAACTTGAGACTTTTATGAGTGTTCAGAGGGTTAAACAGAAGGTAGGAGCTTCTTTTCCTATCAATGTCGAGAAAATGTTAGAATCTTTCCCGTCTACTCAGGCTATGACACATGCAGATAAAGAAATTCAGTGGTACCCATTTATCCAATTTCAGTCAAGGGCCTACTTTGATCCCTTCCACCATATGGGATTAGTAAACAAAATAAAATATTGATGCAGGAGCATCCCCGGTTCACAGCAATCTTGCATCAACCAAAAAGATTTCATTTTTGATTTGCTAGTAGTTTCAGTTTCCTTTCTGTGTGTCCCAGTTTTGGCTCAGATCTTGTGGAGTTGGATTCTACTTGAAGACTTGATCATCTTTCTTGCTTTCAAACTGCATCTCATTTGGATCACTTTCCGGCAAGATATCGCTATCGGTTTTCATGACAGTTTCTTGTTACCAGTTGTTCCTTTATTTCCGGTTGCTTGAGAACTATTATGGTGATCTACCGGAACCTATTCTGGTGATCTACCAAAACCCGTTCTGAAGCTTACAGAGACGTGGGCGATGATCTCAATGTTTATTGGCGTGTGGTCGGCCTTCTACGTTTCATCCTTTAGATTTTTTGGAGGAATCTCTTGGCAGAGGTTGACCTTGTTCATTTTGCACGTTAGGTCTTGTTCTTGAGGTTTTGATCCTTTTTGGGTCGACCGGATCCTTTGGATCGATATATATATTTGTAATCATGCTTTAGAATGTAGTCGATTGGAGAATCAACAAGTATCAGATAGATAGACTATGCCTAGAAGATAGATCTTTCGATTCAAGGTCTCGGTGTGACCTATTCTACCAGGCCTGTGTGTCGGTATGTTGTAACTCGGTTGTTACCGGTTGGATGTAATCAAATTTCATGCAATAAAATTATATGTTTTGCATTGCCTCCATCGTGTTTGTGTTTATGTTGCGTTTACTCTTGCTGACCAGTTTGGACTGATCTCCTTGAGGTCCCTCCTCACCGGTGACTGCTTCAAGTGGTATCAGAGCGAAGTTTCATTTTGGAGGTTGTGTGTCCTAAATTTTGTTTTAGGGTGGCAAATTGCAGATCTAACCTGCAATTGTAGAGGACTAGCGTGAATCAATGGCATGAAGATGAACTAGGAATGGTGGAGCATGTGGGAATGTAGACCCTGCTATGATGGAGATGTTGTGAGGAATAGTAGCCCTGTTAGAAGCCATGGAGACAGCCCAGAGAAGAGGCTGACATATTGAAGATGTGAGTGAAGATGAAGGAGAAGAAGCCCCGGTAGAACAAGTAAACCTACTGGCAGTTGACCCAGATGAAGAAAGGTTTTTAAGGGTTTTGAGTAGGGCGAACACTAAAAATCATTTTACCCCACCTGAATATGATGGGAAGTTAGACTCAGATGAATTGATGGATTGGATCTCGAAGATGGAGAAGTATTTTGATTTTGAAAACACTGTAGAAGAGAGGAAGGTGAAATATGTCTATACCCAATTGAAAGGTCATGCATCTCTTTGGTGGGAGCGCTTGCAAGTTGATAGACAAAGAAGAGGTAAAGAAAAGATTAAGACATGGGATAGGATGATTGCTAAGTTAAAATCAAACTTTGTCCCAGCGAATCATCAAGTGGATTTGTTCTAGAAGTTGCAGAATCTGAGACAGAAAGAATCTAGTGTGAAGGAGTACACCAAAGCATTTTACAAGTTGAACATCAAATCCGAACATGTTGATGATGAAATTGAATAGATTGCAAGATATTTGAATGGATTGTAGATGTCTATACAAAATGAACTCAATATGATCAAATTGGAGAGTGTTGAAGAGGCTTACCAGTATCCAATAAATGCTGAAGAGAAATAGAATAAAAGACATGAGCACAAACAAAGAGGTAGAAGTTGTTAGGCCCAATATGGAAAGCTAATGTACTGAGAGGGGAGGGGTGAATCAGTACTTCAAATCCTTTTATCAACAATATCTTTACTATTATGCATAAACCAAAAACTGTTGTAACATAACATAAAGCTAAAACAAATGAGTAACAATCATACATGATTCACTCCATAACACATGTATTTTGGTTATGCAAAAACTCTTGGTTAGAGAGAAAAACTGCAGTGGGGATGGCACCCACAACTTCACTACTGCAATAATAAAGAGTGCTCAGTTAGAGCTACATATTTAGCTATTTCTGATAGCTTACCCTGTTAGGAGTAACAAGATCTATTAGATCAACCTTGCTAAAGGATTTTACAACACTTTATATAAATGTTGCACCTGGTTAGAGGCTTTACAATTTATAGACTTGATTAGAGTCTTTTACCCTATTAAAGGTTTATCTTACAACTTCAAAATATTACAATAAGATTTTACAAATATCTACAACTTTACATCTGAAATGCTCTAGCAGATTCTATGTGATCAAAATAAGATTACCTTGCCTATGGCATACCTCGGTAACTCATAGAGTAACTCGATAAACCCTTATGTTTACTCTGTTCTTTGACTGTTCTCTAATAACCTTCTCGGTGACCTCTGTGTCTCTGTAACAGTCATAATACTCTGTGATTTCTCATGTATCACATAAGTCTTGCTTCATACACATATGCACACACATTTCTCTCATTCACGTATCTCTAACCCTAAATTCATGCTGTATAAATAGATTTCTTATGTCGATGATCTGATTCATTGCTTCGATCTTACAAACATGATTTCTCAAATGAATAACCATGCAAAATATTTCATTGGTTAGATGACCTCAAAATTATACAAAATATATATGTGCAATTTCCAATGTGATAACAGTTCTATGTGCCTCGATCTTGTAACACGTTTTCATATGTGTGTCCAGGTTCAATGAATCTGGTAACACATTTCACTCGATGTATATCAACTCGGTCTATTATCTTTACTGCTCGGTAGACATGAAATAACACTCGGTAGACAGCTCGGTGTATACTGGGCTCTATGATAGTTTTCCTTCTGTAACCGACTAGACTGTTCATACTGACTAAATATTTTGGTAGTGGTAACCGACTAGAGTATATAGAATGACTTTGTATATAAAACTAATGGCAATTTGATAAGTAGTAACAGAGGTGGAAGGTTTACAGGATATACTAGAGGAAGAGGAATCAGTACAGATCAGAACAAGGACAAGGAAGTGAGCAAGGAAGGTAATTCATACTCGAAGGATGACAGAAATTTCTACCGGAGGAGAGAACCGAATGGTTACCAGAATGAGAACTTTTGAAGACAAGACAATAGGACATTTAGAGGAACCTAATTTAAATGTGGAGGAGAAGGACACCATGCATTTGAATGTAAGAAGACAGAGGCTACCAGAAGAGCAGTAGTGGTGGAAGAAAACCCCACCAGATCAAACAATAAACCGGAAGATGGAGAACTATTTATGATGAGGAGAGCTTTGTGTCATACTGGAGGAGACAAAGAACCTTTGTAGAGGAAGAACCTGTTCAAGGCCATATGTAAGGTATCCAGTAAGTGTTGTAAAGTTGTAATTGATAGTGGTAGTTCAAATAATCTTGTTTCAGAAGAGATGGTGAATAAGTTGAAATTAGAGAGATTGAAACACCCTAAGCCTTATCAGATAGCATAGATTCAGGATGAACATAAGTTGTTAGTTAGTGAACAGTGTTTAGTAAAATTAAAAATTAGGAATTATCATGATGAATTTTTGTGTGATACTATGCCCATCGATATTTGTCATGTTTTATTAGGAAGACCTTGGCAGTTTGATAGACAGGCAATACATGATGGGAGGAAGAATACATACACTATTGTGGTCAATGGGATGAAACAAACCTTGTTACCTTTGGAGGAACCTTTGAAGAGTGAAGTTTGTACAAATACCAGAATATGTTTAGTAGATGGAAGGAAATTCATGGATGGACTAAGAAATGAGAATGTGTGTTTTGCCTTAATTCCTAAGAAGAATGAGAGACCAGAACTGGAAGGAGAACACCCGACAGAGATAAGAGATTTGCAAACAGAATATGAGGACATCATTTCAGATAATGTACCTGATGGATTGCTACCTGTTAGAAGTATTAGCCATTGCATGGACTTGGTTCCCAGAGCTAGTTTGCCTAATAAAGATGCACACCAGTTGACACTGGCAGAGAATGAAGAACTGAATAGACAAGTGCAGGAATTAATGGAGATAGGTTTGATCAAGGAAAGTCTAAGCCCTTGTGCAGTACCTGCAGTATTAGCACCTAAGAAGAATGGAGAATGGAGGATGTGTATCGATTTAAGAGCAATAAACAAGATCACAATGAAATACCAGTTTCCTTTGCCTAGGATGGATGACATAATGGACTGTTTGAGTGGAGCAAAATACTTTTACAAAGATAGATTTAAAGAGTGGATATCATCATATCAGGATCAGAGAAGGTGATGAGTGGAAGACAGCATTTAAGACAAATGCAGGACTATATGAATGGTTAGTGATACCCTTTGGATTGACTAATGCACTGAGTACTTTCATGAGGCTGATGAATGAGGTATTGAAGAAATTCTTGGGTAAGTTTGTTATTGTGTATTTGGATGACACTCTGATTTTCAGTAGAACAAAAGAGGAACATTTATTGCAGTTAAGACAAGTTTTGCAGAGGTTGAGAGAAGACAAGTTATTGACCAATATCAAGAAGTGCACATTCATGAAGGATGAGTTAGTCTAGTTGGGCTTTGTGATATCTGAGGATGGTTTGAAGATGGACCCTGAGAAATTGAAAGCCATTGTTGAGTGGCCTATAGTGGGAAGCATTGGAGAGGTAAGATCATTTCATGGATTGGCTAGTTTTTACCGGAAGTTTATCAGAAATTTCAGTTCAGTTTGTAACCCTATGACTGAAACCATGAGGGGAGATCGGAAGGAATTAAATTTGACCACCGAAGCAAACAAAAGTTTTGAATTGTTGAAACAGAAAGTGACTGAACAGCCTGTGTTGGCTTTACCAGATTTCAATAAGGTATTTCAAGTGGATTGTGATGCAAGTGGAGCAGCAATAGGAGCAGTTTTGAGTCAAGAAGGGAGAGAAGTAGCATATTTCAGTGAGAAATTGAATGATGCCCGGAAAAGATATTCAGTGTATGATCAGGAATTTTATGTCATAGTTCAAGCCTTGAAGAAATGGAGACATTACTTGTTGCCTAAGGAGTTTGTGTTGTATACAAATCATCAAGCTTTGCAGTATTTGAACAGTCATAGTAAGTTGAATCAGAGACATATGAGATGGGTAGAAATATTGCAAAGTTACACCTTTGTGTTGAAGCATAGAAGTGGGAATTCTAATAAAGTTGTTGATGCATTGAGTAGGAGAAGGATTTTGCTAACAGAGATGAGAGTGGCAGTATTAGGTTTTGAAGATTTAAAGACCGTGTATGATGAAGACCCATATTTTGCAGAACCTTAGAAAGCATGTAGAGAACCGGTTATGATTGATAGGAGAAAATGGTTGGATTATTTCATTCAGGATGGGATGTTATTCAAGGGAATTCAATTATGCATACCTAAGAGTTCCATGAGAGAGAATCTAATAAAAGAGAATCATAGTGGAGGTTTAGCTAGACATTTTGGCATTGATAAAACAGTTGCATTAGTGAGTGAGCAGTACTTTTGGCCCTAGATTCATCAGGATGTTAAGAGATATGTGCAGAATTGTAGAGTTTGTCAAGTTGCAAAAGGTAGTAGTAAGAATGTGGGATTGTATAAACCTTTGATAGTACCGGTAAGACCTTGGGAGGATATAAGCATGGATTTTGTAATTGGATTGCCTAAGGCACTGAGAGGGAATGATTCTTTATTTGTGGTAGTGGATAGATTTTCAAAGATGGCTCATTTCATACCTTGTAAGAAAACATCAGATGCATTACATGTAGCAGACCTATTTTTCAAGGAAGTGGTGAGATTGCATGGATTACCTTAGAGCATAGTTTCAGATAGAGATACTAAGCTTGTTGGCTATTTTTGGAGAACACTTTGGAAGAAAATGAAGACAGATTTGAAGTTCAGTTCTACTTTTCATCTACAGATTGATGGACAGACAAAAGTAGTTAACCGGAGTTTGGGAAACTTGTTGAGATGTTTAGTGGGAGATAAAATCAGAAGTTGGGATTTGATCCTTGGACAAGAAGAGTTTGCCTATAACAATTCAGTGAATAGAAGTACTGGAAAAACACCTTTTGAGATTGTTACCGAAGTACATCCTAGAGGAATAGAAGAATTGAGAGACATTAGCAGTGAAGATCAGAAGAGTTCAGAAGCAGAAGAATTTGCAAATCACATGGTAGCATTGCATATTCAGGTTAAACAGCATTTAGAAGACATGAATAGAAAATATAAGGAGAAGGCAGGAGAGAACAGGAGACATAAGGAATTTGAAGTTCCTGGTTGGAACTTATAATAAGTTGTAGATGAAGAAGTTTGTACTCTGTAAGATTTTGAGGAAGTTTAGTTCTGGAAATGCATATGAAGTAGAGCTACCGGATAGTCTAAGTATTTCACCTATATTCAACATAGCAGATCTTCATGAGTACCATGAACCATAATTCAGAGAGGATAGTTGCAAACCTTGAGAAACAATTGCCCCAGAAGGAACCAAATCATATTGGATAAATTTTGGACAGTAGGATTGAGCGTAGTACCTGGAACAGTCAGTACAAAGAATATCTTGTAAAGTGGAAGAGCAGACCAGTTGAAGATTCATCTTGGATTTCTCAGGAAAAGATAGATCGCCTTAGCTTCCCTCTAACCTCAGCAAAGTGAGAGGCTCACTTTTTCATTAACCCCAGATGTCTGATCTAGGAGCATCCCCAGTTCACAGCAATCTTGCATCAACCAAAAACATTTCCTTTTTGTTTTGTTTGCAGTTTCAGTTTTCTTTTTGTGTGTCTCAGTTTTGGCTCACTAGACCCTGTGGAGTTGGATTCTACTTGAAGACTTGGTCATCTTTCTTGATTTCAAACTACATCTCATTTGGATCACTTTCCAGCAAGATATCACTACCGGTTTCCATGACAGTTTCTTGTTACTGATTGTTCCTTTGTTACCAATTGCCTAAGACCTATTCTGGTCATCTACTAGAACCCATTCTGAAGCTTGTGGAGCCTTGGACGATGATCTCGATGTTTCTTAGCATGTGGCCGACCTTCTACGTTTCATCCTTTGGATTTTCGAAGGAATCTCTTGGCGGAGGCCAACCTTGTTCATTTTTCACGTTAAGTATTGTTCTTCGGGTTTTGATCCTTTTTGGGTCGACGGATCCTTTGGATTGATATATATATTTGTAATCATGATTTAGAATGTAGTTAATTGGAGAATCAAGAAGTATCAGATAGATAGACTATGCCTAGAAGATAGATCTTTCGATTCAAGGTCTCGGTGTGACCTATTCCACCAGGCCTGTGTGCCGGTATGTTGTAACCTAGTTGTTACCAGTTGGATGTAATCTGATTTCATGCAATAAAACTATTTGTTCTACATTGCCTCCATCATGTTTGTGTTTTCTTGTTGTGTTTACTCTTGCTAACCAGTTTGGACCAATCTCCTTGAGGTCCCTCCTCACCAGTGACTGCTTCAAATATGAACACAGGCCTGATCTTGAGGACTATTGGGCCAATGTTGCAGACACTTTTGAAATAAGAAAAAGGATATGGTCCAGAATTCCACTTAGTTTGATTTGGTCATCTAAATTTTTTCGAGTGGTTGATCAAATTGAGGAGGATGATGAATACGAGTAGCCACATAATGAAAATCTAAGGGATGAGCCTTTTCCTCTAGTTGATTGGTCAGATTCTGGAAGGGCTAACTTAGGCGATTTGATGAGCCCAGTGATTGAGTATTCAAAATGGTGGGTTGCCCGAAAAACTAATGAGCTCAAAGCAAGGAATGTGTCCCTCATGTATGATTTGATGGGATTTGATGAATCTTTTTCTTCAAATCATGGTGAGATGTATAATAATCTTAAGGGCCCTGAAAGTGTGGGTTCAAGGAAAATAAAAGAAACAGCTAGGAGTTCAGCCAAGGCAAGATAGAAGAATGTAGCTGATGAGGAGATTGTAAACAAATGGCATAAGCCAAATCAGGCTCAATCTACCATTAGTGCCTCATCCATAGGTCCAAGTAGGCCTTCGATGGAGTAGAGTTTGGAATCCATTCTCCTGAAGTTGTAGAGTTAGAGAACACTGAAGGGGAGTTTTTGGATGGCATAATTTTAGTGCTCAAAAGAATAGATGATGATCCCGATGATGATGGTATGGAGCAATCAACCATTCCTGATTGGTTGAGGGACAGAATGAAAGTGAAAGCACCCATAGAGGTACAACAAGAAGATGATATAGTAAGACTTTTAGTTGGATTGAACAAGATGGTAGAAAAGAAACCAACTAAGAAGTTTTCTTTGATTGAGAGAAATAATGCAATAATCAGATCCATTCAAATAGCGGTTCCAAAAGTTGACAAGGCATAGGAGGATATTACTCCTAAAGAGTATGAAGTGACTACCATTGATTTGGGCCAAACTACTAAAGTACAAGAAGTTAAAGAATTTGGTGATTCTGTCAAAACCATCAAGGAGAGACTGAATAAAGAGATTGAGAAGAAGAAAAAGTTGAAAGCTGAAAATGAACAATGGAGGAGATACATCCAACACTTGATGAATCCCATTGCTCGGGAAGAGGTAGCAATTGCTCCACCCTTAGCTCTTCCACATGAGTCTGTAAAAGTATGAAGATATGAAAATTACATTCGAAGAAGTTAAGGGATGGATCTCAAACACAACAGAGCAGGTTGTCATACTTGTTGAGAACCTGATGTCAGCATATGAATCCACATCTTCTTTTCTAAGTAGAATCTAGGACATGTCTGAGGCTTGGGAGGATCTTCAAAGCATCTAGAACAGAATAATTCCATGCTTGAGGGAAATGAGAGAGCTTCCCAAATAGGATTTGGTTGATGGAGGTATAATTCAAGTTGGTGATGTTTATGACTTCAATACTTTGTACTTCGCCCTAACCACCAAAGTTGAATCCCTGAAGAAGATAAAGGCCAAGTGTGCTGAAGTAGAAAAGGTTATCTAAGGAATTCAAGATAAAATCTTCCTCGTGGCAGCTGAGGTGCTTAAGTGGGATGTGGTACAAGAAAAAGATATGCAAGTGGAGAATCTAAAGGTCAAAATCTAGGAGACTTTCTTCAATTCCATAGGATAAATTCTCAGGCAAAGTTTGGCTAAGGTTTCGAACTTCTTGTTCATTGATGAAAATTTTCTAGCGTAAGCTGCTGAATGGGAAGGTGCTTTGGCCACATGTACTGATGAGTTGGATATGGTTGACTACAAAATTGGTAGCTTGGCACATGTCACCATGGAAGAGGTTCATCCTCTTGTGTCCAAGTTCATTGAGTATGCCGCCTCATAAAAGAAAAGTGGGCACATCCTGTAATGCCTGCCGAAATACCCTAAAGAAACTAAACAATAATATGCAAATGGAAATAATTTTTTTCTTAATTAACATCTAATAACAACTAATGCAACACATAACATCTCCATCTATTTACATTATTAACCAATTAACCAATATGAACATACATCATTGCTCATTTCATCAAATAACGCAAGCAGAAATAACACAACATCATTAACGTTTCCCTAGGGTACTTCAACATCATTACTTAATTATAAGCAGGAAAGGACTTCGGAAGCCAAACAGAACCTGGAGCAGGTGACCACTAGAGAGGCTCTTAGGGTTGAAGACATAGCTATTGTTTGTGACACTCCAAAAAAGGAACAGGATATCCCCAGTAAGATTGATCCTCCCCCTAACCCCCCTCCAGAGGGTATGCAAGGTTTTATGGACACTATGGAGTGGCTTATAACTGGTTACAAGAAAGTTGTGGATGACAACAAAAAGCTCAGCCACAGAATTCAAATTCTAGAAATTATCAACACTAGGGAAGGGAAGACTATGGCTGATTACATTGAAGACCTGAAAAACACCATTGCAAAAGCTAAAAACATAAGAGACTCCTACAACCCCAGATTTGAGAAAATAGAGAAAGACCTACTGGAAAGGAAAACTCTTGTTGATGCTAATGATCAAACTATTTCGAGCATTGCCAGTAAAGTCAACAAAATTGAGGATTGCCTCAAGAGTATTGCAGAACAGAGTTTAAGCATCCTGAAAATTTCTGCTAGCAACACTAATACTCTCATCAGTAAATTGGATGAGGAGAAGGACACCATGGATATTGACCCTGACGCTGAAGGCACAGGAGACGCTCAAGGACCCAAAACTAGAACCAGAGGCAAAAAGAAACCTAACAAGGACCTGGATGATCTCAAAGCTATTGGGGCCACCTATGACCAATTGGTGAAAAAGGCGGAGGACCTCCTGAAGACTATAGCTATGTAGTGCTTTCCTAGTTTCTTTGTTGTTGTTTTTCTTTAGCTATCTTTTTTGTTTGCTGGTTTTTTTGCTAGTCATTTTGTAAGCAGTTTATAAGCTCTGGACTTTTAGATGTCTTGTCTTAATCTCCTATGTTAAAGGTTTCGGGTCCTGAAAACCTATTTTTCTAAATTAATCCGAACATCATTACTTAATTCATCACCATAATAACATAATACACACATGATAGGTATATTTCATCTTCATTTAATGCATCGTATTATAATTCCCTAACCATGAGATATGCAACGTATGACATTACTTATTCCTCATGAAATGCATAATTTCCTTCCTACCAATGCATCTATATGAATCATTCATCTTCACTAGATCTAATTAACACCTTCTAACATATTCATTTATTATTCTATGAATATTCCTCTTTCAAGATTATTTCACATTCTAACTTTCTTCTAAACATTCCATGAAATATTACAACTGAACCATAATGCAAATCCATTTCTATTCCAGCTACAATTCATCTTACAAATACAAGTACATTAAATACATCATGAGCATAGCTCTTTCTACTACAAGAATCCATCTACTATATACAAGAATGTTACATTACATGCATTTCATTTTATTCATTACATAAATCTGCTACAAGGTACATCCATAGCCCATCATGAAGAAGAATCCACATCCACACAAGAAGAATCCAAGAGAACATCCCAATGGCTAAAAAACACCAACCTCCCGACCATGTGGAACCAAAGGAACCACCCCCCGTGCTAGGAGATGACACAAGGTCCCAACACACACTCTAAACCTAAGTTGGCACCTATAACCAAAGAGACTAACCATACAAGGACTCTCAAGCAAGAACTCACACAATACAACAAGAATGAACTCCCAGAGGCGTAAAACTCATCAAGGCATAAATGCATCCAATAAGCATAATCATAAATCATAAAGGGGAACACATGTAGGAGCGGAGTGTCATCACATGCCATCCTCATAACATAATAGCATAAGGCACTAGCCTGATGGACATATGGAGCCATCTCAACCTATGAGAAACTAAGGGAGATTAGCTTACCATCTTCACTGCCTTCTCATGCTTATCCTAAAACATCCTCCCTAGGACTAAGTCATGAGGCTCAAATCAATTTATCATCTTTATTAATTAATCTATCTACCCAATCCATCAATTATTAGGTTATCAATTATTTACAAATCATGAAAAACTCCAATGTGCCCTGGTGGTCTAGACTTCATGCATCCTTACAAGGAACCTCATGCAAGCCTATCTCTCATGACCCTAGTCATCACAAGGAATCCCACTGCTCCTAACATGGCCCAACAATAAATCACAAGAGGCTCTACCAATATAAACACATGAAAATAACACTCAATGCAGCCAAAAAAATCCATACATACTCTGACAACATATGCAAGGCTAAAACAACATCAATATAGTAAAATGAGCCTCTTGGCCAGCAATAAACAAAGGCATATCAAGCCATCAAATGTTGCCATCAAATAAAAGATAACACCACAGCAAGGCCAACTCACTTGCTGGTCCAAAATAGTTTAATAATGATCTCAAACATCCATGGCTTATCAACATGGAAGAGAGTCTAAAATATCCACAATGGCATAGAGAAGTAAATATACTTAAACCATCAAAAATACATCAAAACTGATCAAACCCAAAAATGGAAAATATTAGCAAACCTCAAATAAAGCCTCTGATACAAAAATCCACTCGAAAAAATACTTCAAAAATGACCAAAACTAAGAAAACATAGAACACGGACAGTTTAGCACTTTTATCCCATAGAACAGTGCTTATGTCAAATAGAACAGCACTTTTATCCCATAGAACAACGCTTTTGTCAAATAGAACGGCGCTTTCATCCCATAGGACAGTGCAAACATTTCCAGAATCGTGCATACATATTCTAAGACGGCTCATTCATTCCCATATTCGCGTTGTGCAAAATAGCGCAAACACAAAACAGAACAACGCTTTTATAGAAACAGCGCATTTATACAAATCTTATGGAAAACTCAGAAATCTTACGGGTAAAATAATAAAATCCAAACTTAACCAAAGGGCTCGAAAAATAGATGAATAGAGACGCCCAGAAACAAGGAATACATAGGTGAAAACAAAATAAAATAACTCAGACTATAAACCAAGATTCCACCAAATTTCTTCACGGGAAAATGCACACATAACTGCTGCAAAACTCACAGAGAATCCAATGAAACCAAATCCAACACTCACAAAGGGGAAAAAATATCCATTCAACTCCCATAGAAACCAAAGATTTATCAACCAGATATTTTCACAAGAATTTCACAGAGCCGAGAAACGGCATACACAGGAAAAACCAAATATATATATATATATCTCCAGCAACTATATGAAAACTCTTAAACATAAAGTTTCTTCACCAAATATTAATCTTCAACAATAATAAAACTATAGAATAACATAATACTTCATCCCAAGCCCAAAAAACTTGCAGACACGATGCATACATAGAGAAGCCATTAAAACCAAAATGCAAAAAAAGAACTCCAACCTGCAACCTGAAGTGAGGGAATGAAGCTAAAGAAGAGCTCCCACAAAGCCAAACCAAAATCCAACCAAGCTCCAGCCCAAACCAAGAGGGAAGGAAATCCAAAACCAAGGAAGAATGTTTGCTGAAAAAAATTCAAAGAATAGCCAACCCGAAAACCATCACGAGAATGAAAATAAAAAGCAATAATAACCAAAAACCCTAGCCTCGATCTCTGCCAATCAAAATATTCCATTTTGGAATATATTTTACCAACCCACCATATATTATTATTTATTCTCCCATTTTGAATTTAACCAATGAGAGTTGAGGGTAGGTATAGTAAATATAAAATATATTTATCCAACTAAGTGGGAATGTTCTATTATTATTTTAATTTAATGTGTTCATACACCCGACTTAGGAAATAAAAGTCAAACTATTAAATAAACATAAGCTGTAAATAAATAATCCAAATGGAGATTAAAATTAAATAAACCAAAAGTTAATAAAATAATTTAAAGAACCAAATATATATTATACCATAGAAAATCAAATAAATGATTAAATAATCAAATATCATTAAAGATTAAATCACAAATATAAAATAAATATTAGACAACATTAAAGCTTATCAAATATTAAATAATCATAAAACCAATAAACGTTAATTATCAAATAAATATGAACACCAAATAATTAAATATTCACATCTAATAAATTTAATTTATTAAAATAAACATTACTAAATATAAAACCACACATCAAGAGCCACATAATTAATCTAACAAGATCAAGTAAATCAACCGACATAAACCGAACTCACAATACCAAAAGACCAAGCTTACTAACTGACATGGCGAATTATGCCAAGACGCTGACTACTCACGGTGAACAACTTAGACCTAAAGTATGTGAGGGGAACTCATGCCATTTCCGAACCACATAAGCCATTGAAACTAAAGACACACTCAGACCTGTGAAGCCAGGTGGAGACGATGTTTGGTATCTGCAAAGTCCTGCAACCATAAAATGACAATACAACATATACATATACATATAGAGAACAAGCAAGTGATAGAGAATCGCGACGACACATCCCGCTCACAATGAGTGATGTGGAATCGTCTCTATCACGAAAATAATTAAACAATAGTCAAACACATCTCATAAACATCTCATCAAATGTAATCATGAAGTAAGGTTAGTGTAATCGTAATCATCATCGAAACCATGATAAATATAATCTATCAATAATCCATCACATAGTGAGTATATAAAATCCATTGAGCACATATATCATCAAATCACACGATCAATAATGATAGTACCAACATCCATATAGATAATCGAAATAGAATATGTCCAATAGTGTCTAACATCAATAATAAGTAACTGAAGCACATGAGTAATCATCATCCAAATTATTAAATATAGCCTAGATAAGTCTATCAAGCATAATATAAAATTCAACTCTAGTCAAAATAAGTCAAGTCAAGGGTGGACACTACACATCCTCCTTGAAAGTAGCATCTAGCGACACTTGTCTTGTTTCTATTTTCTCAAGCTTGTTAGGTTTTGGAAACCCTAATTAGAGTTTTAATACTTTAATTTGGGCCCTTGATCACTATTTAATCTTAGTCGTTCATTTCTTTTCTAGTGCCTATATAAGACTTCCTCCTCTCATTTGGAGTGTGTGAGGTTTTTGTTAAATTGTTGCAAGGAATTACTTTGATAATAGAGTTTCTTATGTGCTTATGGGCTTTGGAACATATATTGTCTAAGTGGTTTGCATGGTTTACATTTTCTTCAACAAGTAGAGTAGAATTAATGTTGTTAGATGAGATACAAGATTTGATAAGTGTTGGTTAAAGGTAAAACTTATTAGCTCATACTTTTGATAAGTAGATGATTTTTATTTATCCTGAAAAGTTAACCTGAGCTTGTTTATATGGATGCCTAACTTCAATCTGAGTAGATATTCTTTGAATTGATGGTATTTATCTTGGATATGAAAATTACAAGCACAAACCTTTAAAGATTGCACCTACTTTGTTGAGTTGTTTAATTTGGAAAACCAGAGTATGGTTTATTTTTCCTTAGTCAACACCGTCTCTTGGATTTCTTAGGAGTAGTGTAGAACCTCTAAACCTTTCCCCTTTTATAGTTCCACTTGAAACCCCAAAATTCAAAATTCAAAAAGAGAGAGAGAGAGACAGAGAGTGATAGAATTTATTGTCAAATCTGTTTAAGTCCTAATTTGTGAATGATATTAGTTGCGTGTAAGTTCCCCTTGTATTTCAGCAAACATCACCAAGGAAGTTATCCAACATAAAGCCGCTCATTCGCATATATAAACCTTGGAGTCGTCGTGTGATCTTCAAGCAATCTTAGCACATGTAGTGATTTTGTTCAAGAGAGGGTAGAGTGTCCTTGGACATTTTATTTTAATGTTTGGTGAATGATAAAATGTACACCAACACCTGGTATTAATACAATGGATGAGAACCCATGGTTTTACCAACAAACTCACGAACACACACATGCACAAAATGATACTCTCTACAATTTACTCACCATAACACCAACAAATTTCTCGACCCAAAATTATAAATATTCACAAATGAGAGTTTTGAAATCACTAGAGAATAAGAGTAAATAACAAAGGAAAAGATAAATGAAAATAAAACTAAACAAAGAATAAATTAAGGAAAATGTATAAGCAAATAATTTACCATTAATGTTGAGCCAAGAAGGTGGGTCAAGATTGCATCATCATATAGGCATCAAAGTTTCAAGAATATCCCAATAGGCATGTTGGGATGACCAACTTTGAAGTTTTAATAATGACATATCAAGGTTTTGGGGATGCCTTATAAGGCATGCCCAAACAAAAAAGTTTGAAAGTCTGACAAAAGACAACATAATTAATGAACTAAGGAAAAAACAAGAAAATGAGAAAATAGAAATTAAAGAAAAAAAGATCAAACAAACAAAGAAAACTCAAGGTAAGCAAAGAAACAAAAGAGGATCCCTATTCTAACAAATCAAAATGGGGTGTGGGTATAGTGCACAACATTATGCATGTTAGACTCTAAGGCTTTAGGTGTTCAACCATTGATGCTTAGGGCTAGCAACTAAAGTTACACTTTTGTAATTTGTTAGTTGTTTCTAAACCTTGAGTTGCAAGTTATTAGGGTGTGAAGATATGGGAACATTTGATAATTACATATTACAACTAACTTTGAAGTTTGAGAGGTTAGAAATTGTAACTTATACCCTAAACTTTGAGACCTCTAATCCAAGGAAGTTAAGTGAGTTGTGGGTGGTTTACAAAATTCACTCCTCTTCCTCATATCATAACATATTGTCGACTCAATGACCTTATTGTATGTTAGTTGATGTATTATACTAATGTTGTCATGCTTAATGCATTGGTGTTTGTGCTAGGTGTGTTGAGCTTGGACCTAGTGCATGAAAATGTGTTTGATGTCTTGATGTTTGCAACATTTATATTATAAAATAATTACTTTTCATGTTTTTGTCGATTACTATTTTGGGCGTAAGCTTGGGACATTATAGAGTTAGTACTAGCCAAACATCCACTAAATGTCAAACTAGTTAATATTCAAATATAATACCTTTGAACAAACTTGACTTTGTCAATAGAAGGGATGGAATCAATCAAAACATGCAAACAAAAAGCATAACTTATGTAATTCTTGCTAAAAAATCAATACAGTCTCCACCATCATATGTTGTTGCTTGAGTTCCTTCTTATTTTTCATGAAACAAATTATCATTCATGATTGAAACCATGTGTTGCATGTAAATTAGGACCTTCAGTTGCAAGAATTTGCTTCTTTAGCTACATTTATTTGCTCCTTCAACTGTGGATAGTCATTCTTGCAGATGCAAGCTCACAACAACCTTGGATACAAGTTACTAGTGTTGGTGTTGGAAATAAGCCACACCCGAACCGACGATGGACTGGTCCAAGAGGGGCCAGTAGCTCAGTGGTAGAGCACTCCAGCAGCGTATGGAAGGTCCTAGGTTCGAGTCCTAGCTGGTCCATGTCTCAACATGGCATCAGAGCCAGGTCCAGGCTAGGAGCCCCAAGCACACGAGAGGTGTAGCTTAAGGGGGGGTGTTGGTGTTGGAAATAAGCCACACCCAGACCGATGATGGACTGGTCCAAGAGGGGCCAGTAGCTCAGTGGTAGAGCACTCCAGCAGCGTATGGAAGGTCCTAGGTTCGAGTCCTAGCTGGTCCATGTCTCAACAACTAGTTGTATGTGTTACATGAAGAGTTAGCTTTCCAAAATATTTCTACGTTAAGATCACCATAATCAATATATTACTACTATATTTTGAAAATAATTATCTAACTACAATCATTTATCAAAACATTATATATTAGTGTTGTTGCATGCTTCAAAAATTAATATAAAGTATTAGGTATCAAATGGAGATGTCTAAAGAAATGTTCTATGAAATAGGAAAAAAAAAAGAAAAGAGCAATTGTGGGGCTCACCAACTCTATTGGATAACCTTATCCATTTTTGCAACAAACTTCTTATTAGTTAGCAGCAAGGTTTTACTCATAAAACTTACTATTGATAGAGTGTGGGTCTCATAACTGTTAGATACTTGATCAGTCCCAAAGACACTGAGAGGGGGGGTGAATCAGTGTCTAACCAGTGAACAAGAGATTTAAACTTGTTTGCAACTTTATAACTCAAATTAATATATCGATAAGCAAATAATAATGCAGTAAAGAGAAACACAAGTATAACCATCAATGCACAGCATAACACAGATATTTTTGGCGAGGAAACCCGGTAGGAGAAAAACCTCGGTGGGATTTGTGACCCACAATATTTACTCACTGGCCAATATGAATAAATATTACTTATACAATAGGGGTCTGCACATGCAGGAAGGCCAACATCCTAGAGCTCACTGCTCAATAACAAAAATGGAGTCCTACTGACTACAAAATTGGATGATTAAATCCAATGACAATGTACTGCTCAAAATAGCATCTGCAATGCTGGATTCAATACCGGTTTAAGCTCTGTCAGATACCTCTGCCATAAACCTTGCTTCGCTCTGCTCTGCTCTGCTCTTATTCATTCATAAAATAATTACATCATAATGCATATACAGTTATTCACTCTCATATACCACTTGCATTCATTACCTAGTTACATATCCTTACTTACAAAATGACCTACAAGATCTCATACATATATGAGTCTTTACAATACATCATGTCGGCTATACAATATAATTACAAGACAAAATAATATAATTTGCATGTTGGCTAGGAGTGTCGGTAAGATCTTCTATCGGTGTAGACTAAATGTCGGTGAGAATAGACTTGTAGTAACTATCAGTGTCGGTAGATGATGTTTGTTGCTGGTGTAACCTGTGAACCATGTTACCAGTTGGTTGCCATCAATGAAAACATCAACTATTCTCATCTGAGTGTATAATTCCAACAATCTCCCCCTTTGGCATTGATGGCAACACTCATGAGAAAAATCCAAAAACTGATATCCAAAAATTTGAAGTCCAAAACTGATCCAAGAATAAGAGTGCTCCCCCTGAGCAAATGATCCCTTCTGTACATTTTTCTCCCACATTACTACTCCCCCTTTGACATCAATGACAAAGGATGTAAAAAAAGAATCAAAGAATTTAAAATTCTACCTCAAAGCTTGTAACCGATTATGTACAATCTGAAAGATATCCGCTAAAAACAGATTAAGACTTTGCATAAATTTAGTGTTGTCAGAAATAATGATTTCAGCTTGTCTCATCATCTCGGTTAGATAATGCATATGTTTCTCTGATGATATTTCTCCTTGAATGGTTGCTTTAGATAGCTCAATCCAGTGTGTAAGAAGGTTTTCCAATCTAGGACCAAGTTTATTTTTCAGCTCCTAGGCCTTCATTCTTATCCTTGTTTTTTCCTTTTCTAATTTTTCAATCTTTTCTTAAAAAACTGCCATTTCTTGATCCAAAACTGAAGTAAGTTCTGAAGAACCTATCATGTTATCTGCTATATCATCAATCTCCTTTTGTGTTTTCCTTATCTCCTCATCAATATCCTCTATTAGGTGGTGAGGCTTGCATGCTTCCTTATACAAAAATTTATATTCCAAAATAGTGGAATTAAGTGTTGGTAATAAAGAATCAATATGCTCAATACAGTCCTTAATGGTCTTATCAAAGAATTCACCTTTCTCCTTATTCACCCTTTCCTTAATAGTCTCTTCATTAATTTTGTCTACAATTAGAATATTTGAAGAAATGAATTTGGACAATGTGTCCAATTTACCTAAAGATCCAGAAATATGATCTATCTTACAATCTGGTGCAATCATTTTCAAAATAGGTAAAGTATCATCAATGGCCTTAAATGCTAAGGCGTTGCATTCAGTGACCTTCTTTATGGAATCTAAAAGTACATCTGTCACATAAGTAGGTCTGTAATCCATAGTGGAAGTGCTAGGCGGAGTGTGAGGTTCTGTAGTTGGTTTCTTCTCATCTACGGATTACTTAACCACTATCTTGTTTCCATCATTGACTTCTTCTTTATTCATTGTTTCTTCCTTATGCTCACTTTGTGTTTCAACCTTGTTTTCATCCTTATTGTCTACCTTGCTAACTATCAGTTCAGCTACACTCTGTTCTTGTCCTTTTTCTACTACTGCTTGTGCTTCTGTCAGTATTTGAGTATTAAGTTGAGTATCATCAGGGATGGTATCTGTTTTCTTAACTTTAGTTGTTTCCTCAATATTCTATTGAGAGTCAACAGTGTTTACCAATGACTCAGAGATCTCAATATTTGTAGCTTCAGCTCTCTTTACCTCTGCATTTTCCTTATCCATGACAATGTTAAAATCATGTGTGTCCACATTCATGGTAAAAAGAATTTCAGACTCCGGATTAATGTCATCTATTGTCATTTCCTCTGCCTTCTCTTTCGGTTGACTATCAGTTTGTGTCGATGCCTCTGCAGTTATTGGTGGAATGTCCTGTGCCGGTGGAGGAAGGTTATCCTTGACCGTGATATTAGGTACACTACCAATTTTTCCTTTATCTTTATCTTTTCAATATACTTTAGCAAAAGATTTATCTATTTTCTGTCTTTCCTTCTCTTCTTTCTTCTCTCTCTCCACAAAAAATGTATCCCACTTATATGTCGTTTCATCTGCAATTTCCTTAACTCTTCCTACCATAAGGCTAACCTGTCAGTGACCACTCACAAAAACTGTTCTATTTGCCTCTGATATTAAATCATCAATTTCCTATTTGGAATTAACAGGATGCACATCAAGTAGAGGTTCTACCTTTAATTTCTTATCAAGCTCCATAACAGACATTCTCTTAGCCTCTAACCTTAAGTATAAATCATTTGGTAGATCATCTACAACCTCAATAAGAACTTTCTTGTATATGTCAAGATATAAAATAATACTTTCTTCTATAGTGTCCTTATCTAAATCTTTGAAAAAATGATAAAGTTTATTCACATTACTAAGGTTACCTTCTTGGGTGATTTCATTGATCAACTCTTCCAATGTAAGAGTATTTGGTGCCTTAGGTTCTGGTTTCTTCTTTGGAGTCACTTTCTTCTTCGGACTATTAGGCTCTCTTATAGCCTATTGTTTCTTTCTCTGTGTCCTTCACTTCTTGGGAGATGGAGCAGGTGCCAGTGAGGGTTTTCTTTTCTTCCTTTCCACTCTCTTGAATTCAACTGCCCTATCACTATCAGAATCAGATGAAGTAGCCACAAGGGAAATGTGAGCTACCAGTTTCTGCTCTGATTGACTTTTTGTCACACTAGCAACAATACCGCCAAGATTCATCAATCCTTCTGTAACATCCTTTACCATCTTAGAAGCATCTTTCATAAATTTATCTATTTTCTTCTTATGCTTCGTCATAGCAACACCACTTTCAATGGTTTCAGCATTACCAAATATTTCCTCTATTGGTTCTGGTGGAGCATCTAGGAGTATTTTAGCATATGAATTTAATATGTGTGAATCCACCTCATATCCCATTTCAGTAATCCAGACAGTTCTGGGTCTAACTGCCTCCATCCAAATTTCATCTCTTTTCACTACAAAGCATATATGTTTATCATATTTATCCACAATGCTTTGGGGAATCCTTTCTCTTTGTCTCATTTTAACTTGGAAATTCTTGAAGTAATCTTTTACCAACTTATCACCATCAGATCCCATACTAGTGATTGTCTCTTTTATTTGTTTTCCAACTGAAGTATCGTAGGCAAAATCCTTATGTCTTATACTGGGGATCTCTTTTGAAAAGTAAAGCATTAAACACACTATCAGACTTCCTTTGATCTTATGCAAATTCTCTAACAATTCATCCTTTAACCATTCACAAATATCAATCTTTGCATTGTTCAATATCATCTCATGTGCATTATGAATGCATGAGCTATATACAAAATTCAACCTATTTGTATGACCAACTTTATAGTCAATGACCATGCTAGCAAATTTAACATTTTTATCCTTTATATCATTGACCCTAAGTGACCGGTTGTCAAATGTAGCTCCGATTAAGCTCATAACCTCTTTGTTAGGGATTTTCTTCTTCTTGTCAAGTCTAGAACAGGTGGAGGGTAAACTAGTAATAGCCCTACTAGCTTCCTTAGTAATCTTAAATACTGAGCCCAACCACATAAATTCACCGTGAACCCTGCTAAGGACATAGCGGACAGCTTCATCTGAGAATTCTGGCATATGGAGGATATCAATGAAACTTAAATCCTCAACTACCTTATGTTTTGGTTTCACTGCCCCATTCTTGTCAGTGATTACATTCATGTACATGTTCATCAAATCTTCAGACCCTAAACTTTCTGTGTAACAATGTATGTATGCCCTAGGATCTTCAGCAAACGCGACTCCCTTGAGGATTCTAGAAAATGTACCAATAGAGTCATCGAGTTTTGCTATCTTAAGAATGATCTTGAAAATGGGTCTAGGTCATTTTATGTTCTCCACAATGGTAGGGTTTGCTACGAATTTAGGAACAGAAGATGAAGATGCCATTGCGAAAGATAAATACCTTTTAACTGAGAAATCCTTGAATGCTCTGAAAGACCTTTGTTGCTTCACCTTTAGAATGCCTTTGCTCAATTTTTCTCTCTTTGAATGCTTGGATGCTTGGTGAATTGAAATGAGAAGTTGCAATGCCTTTATAACCAAAAATTAACTTACAATTGCAATAAATGCTTCGCTGGTGAAGTGAAAATTCCACATATTCGCCAGTAAAGAAGAAATATAACTTCTTACCACCAACCGAGGGTAAATGCATGATTTTCAATTTTTTGTGTTACCCCTAAGGATTATTCCTTAGTTAGATGAAGAATCTCCTGTCGGTGCAGGATTACCGTGTTTTGTCGGTGCAAAGACAGATTTATCAATTCTCCGATCTCTCTTTTTAATCCATCATTTAGAAAATTCTTGCTTGATTTCAGTCACCTTTTCTTTGCCTTTGTTATTGGATCCTTTATTGTTCGCCGATACAATCTTACTTCTACAAAATTTCGCAATATGCCCAATCTTGTTACATGCATAACAAGTTACATTGTTTCTCTGAATAGTCTTTCCATAACCTTGACCGATTTGAGTTCTACATTGATTAGATAAATGTCCAAATCTACCACAAACATAGCATTCACATTCATTCTGCAATTGTCTGAGTCATGACCATTTTTATTGCATTTGGAACATTGACCGGTGGGTAAGTTTGTATTCTGATTATTCCTAAATCTGCACTAATTTGCTCTATGACCAAATTTGTTGCCATTAAAACATTTCCCATTAAATTTATAAGCATTAGGTTGCCTTACCAGTTTGTTGTGGTCATGATTGTTTGCAGTCTCGGAACTTTCTTCATGTTCAAATCCAAGTCCAACTATTTCTCCATCAGGTTTCTGACTTTTCAACATATCATCAAGATTATCTGAACTTTTCTTGAATTTGTCTTTGTATTCATTTGCAGTGACCAACTCACTTTCCAAAGTGCTAACTTGTCTCAAAAGTTCCTCTTTGTCATGTTGCATGTGAATCAAATATGTTTTAAGCATATCATTTTCATAACTAAGCCTTTGAGATTCATCTGATCTTTCATTAAGTATTTTGGCCAAATCTTCCTCATTCCTCTTTCTATCTTCAATATCCTTGCATAGTCTCATGGTTAAATCTTGCATCTCATTCTTCATGATATTATTCTCTTGTCTCAATTTCTCTGCAATATCTCTAAGAGTTTCTTTTTCTTCATCATCTTGATTTTGTAATTGCACATGTAATTTTTTTCTCTTATTCTTTGCTATAACCAAGTTATCTTGAAGTGCTTTGATGAATTCCCGAGTAGTTCTAAGTTCATCTTCCAATTTGATATTCTTCAACTTTTCTGCATCAAAATCTTCAAGAGCTCCTTCTAACTATTGTCTCAAACTTTCCATCGGTACTGGTTTCAGAATCTTCCTCAAGTTGTTAGGCTTTTGCAAATAGAGGAGTAGGCTCTGATACCAATTGTTAGATACTTGATCAATCCCAAAGACACTGAGAGGGGGGGTGAATCAGTATCTAACTGGTGAACAAGAGATTTAAACTTGTTTGCAACTTTATAGCTCAAATTAATATACTGATAAGCAAATAATAATGCAGTAAAGAGAAACACAAGTATAACCATCAATGCACACCATAACACAGATATTTTTGCAAGGAAACCCGATAGGGGAAAAACCTCGGTGGGATTTGTGACCCACAATATTTACTCACTGGCCAATATGAATAAATATTACTTATACAATAGGGGCCTACACATGCAAGAAAGCCAACAACCTAGAGCTCACTGCTCAACAACAAAAATGGAGTCCCACTTACTATAAAATTGGATGATTAAATCCAATGACAATGTACTATTCAAAATAGCTTCTGCAATGTTGGATTCAGTACTTGTTTAAGCTATGTCAGATACCTCTGCCATAAACCTTTCTTCACTTTGTTCTTCTCTTATTCGCTCATAAAATAATTACATCATAATGCATATACAATTATTTGCTCTCATATACCACTTGCATTCATTACCTAATTACATATCCTTACTTACAAAATGACCTACAAGATCTCATACATATATGAGTCTTTATAATAAATCATGTCGGCTATACAATATAATTACAATACAAAACAATATAATTTTCATGTCGGCTAGGAGTGCCAGTAAGATCTTTTGTCAGTGTAGACCGGATGATGGTGAGAATAGACTTGTAGTAACTGTCGATGCCGATAGATGATGTTTGTTGCTGGTGTAACATGTGAACCATGTTACCAGTTGGTTGCCATCAATGAAAACATCAACTATTCTCATCTAAGTGTATACTGCCAACAATAACCTCTTAGAATGTCCTTCATAAACTCCTTTGCATATTAGGCATATGTGGGGAGCCCAAACACTCTTTCTATGGTTTCTAAAATGATGTCCAAAAAAGTCTAGCTTGTCCAACCAAACATTTTTTTTTATTATTACAGACCTTGGCATGGGCCAAAATAAGCTCTATAGACTAAAGGGAAATAAAAAAATTAGCAATGTAAACCAATTCATACTTGACCATGCATTGAGTTATGAAATTTTTATCTCCTTCTGCACTAACCCTCTGTAGAAACTCCTAAAAAATGGCATGGCCAAGTTCAATGTCTCCAATGTTTTTCTAAGGTGAGAACATCTTAGATGGAGGGAGGTGGCTCTTGTATTCGTACTTCATTTCTTTATCTTGAGATTGTCATCCTTCCATGAATACTATAAAAACACAAGAAATTCATCAACAATTATGGTGAAGTACCTTATATTGTAGATAAACTTCAACATTTTTGCATATTCCATCAAATATTATCAATAGTGAAGCACACTATCTAAAATGATATAAAGAATATAGCAAAATAAAATCATAATCAATGTGGAAATTGGAGGAAAAAGAATCTCAAGGAGTATCAAGGTTCAAGCATTGCAAATACTTCTAAAGGGGTACTTTGGAGTTGGAAAGTGTAATGTCCCAATAGTATAAGTTTGAAAAACATCACGATTAGACTTTGGGATGGTTACCAACTAGGTACTAGAATATGGGAGCTCCAAATTCTTACTCCGAAAAGAATTTACGTTTAAAAGTGTTAGGATTGAACTTTAGGAGAACCACCAAACTGAAAAATTCTAAAAGGAAATTGAAATCAATATGATGTAAGCATGATTTCATCAAATGGATTAAAATCGAACTTCCAAGGGAACACAAATTTGGTACCTAGGTAAGAAAAGTTTGAAAGTTTAAAAATATGATGGGATGATGGCATTAGTATGATGCCATCAAGAAGATGATATCACCAAGAAATCATAATGGAGAAACCATCAAGGGGAAACACACCAATCTAAAAATAAACTACATCGAATTATGCTCAAGACAAACTATAGAACAACCACTAATAAACTCCAAAACTCCAACTCTAAAAGGATATTGCATTAAGATATGTCAAAATCAAACTTTGGAAGGGACACTAATAAGGTACCTAAATAAGGAAACTTTGAAACCTTAATCTTGAAGGATATTATATTAAAACTTGTTCAAGATTGGACTTCAAGAAGGACACTAACAAGGTACCTAAGACAAAGCATCTCTGACATCCCAAAACCTTGACAAACTAAAATTTCACCAAGTATTAAATTTGTTAAGTTCTAAAGGCACTATAGTTGTGGTTTTAGGGATACCACAAGGGTGAACTCCAAAATCTTGATGAACTTATGACATCATGCTAACATCATCATGGAAAAATGATTCCTCTTTGATGGATGGATCTATTAGAGGGGAATGACCGTGGAATGACCTGAGAGAAATAAGGTCATGCAAATAATTGCTTGCAACCATAAAAAATAAACGAAAGGCAAAAAAGCTAAACTAAAACAAAAACAAACACAAAGGCATGCAAACAAAACAAGACAAGACAAAACACACGACAATTATAACAAAAAACTATTAAAAAAAGCAAAAATTATGGGAGAACAAAAAAGAAAGAGAAAAACCTACCTAGTTTAATAATACAATGGATGAGAACCCACGGTTATACCAACAAACTCACGAACACACACATGCACAAAATGATACTCTCTTCAATTTACTCACCATAACACCAAAATATTTCTTGACCCAAAACTATAAATATTCACAAATGAGGGTTTTGAAATCACTAGAGCATACGAGTAAATAACAAAGGAAAAGATAAATGAAAATAGAACTAAACAAAGAATAAAAGAAGGAAAATTCATGAGCAAATAAGTGATGGACTTGAAAAGCACTGAGAGGGGGGTGAATCAGTGACTCCAAAACACACACTACTTTGAATACTAATCTATAGATATTCTTAACCAAGCGGTTAAACAAAATACATGCTATCCAAAATGAAATAACAGCATCAACAAAAAGTAGAACATCCACCATAACACAAGTGTTTATACGTGGAAAACCCAAATAGGTAAAAACCATGGTGAGATGGAACTCACAAGTTAACTATCTGCAGTAATACAAAACTGACCGATTAAGGCCTTACAAAGAGCTCTGCTAGGAGCGAATCTTGTTAGAGATTCCAAGCTTGATTAGAAGCTTATACCTTGTTAAGAGTACTACCCTGTTAGGAGTAACCTTGTTGAAGGATTTGAGAATCCAAACTAATGGATAACCTTGTTAGAGGATTTGTACAATGAAGCTTGTTACAGCTTACCTAGTTAAGGGATTTGCACTCGTTGTAATGATTAGAAAACAACAAGAGTAGCTTGATCTGTTCTAAGTAGCACAAGACTTGCTTGATCAGATCCTTCTAAGTACAAATAATATTGCTCTGCATCTTAACACTTATCAAAAGCTTTTTCACTCTCTTTACATAACAACTCTCTATCTGTTCTCATATCCTCTTTTAAATGACTCTCTATGATGTCTTTAAATAGACATACAATCCTTATGTCAGCCATAGGAACACAGTTTCCTAGGTGTAGAGAATCTAGACATATAATCATAACTCATCACAAAAATGACCGCCAAACAAACGATGCTGGTAACTCATCACAAAAATAGATACCGGTTAGAGCAGTTTAATATCGGTTGAAAATTAACCGTTGTTATGGAATCTTCATTAGATCTTCTTCTTCATCTTCATTCTGATTATGATGTCGATCTGGTGCTATCTCAGGTTATCTCAAAGGTTCATATCGATTGACACAAAGTACCGGTTTAGAGATAAACCTTAAACATATTGGTTAGAAGTGTAAACCATTTGAAGTTACACCGGCAGTCAGTGTTGACACATATGTGTGTGAGAGTGTTTCATCAATGACAATAAGTGATGAATACATTACAATCATCATCAAGCCAACAATCTCCCCCTTTGGCATTGATAGCAACACTTAGAAAATTTTGAGTAATTTACAATACTGCTAAGTGTACATACAACATATCTACATATATATGCTCAAGCTCCCTTTTGAATGTAACATTATAGTACTCCCCCTTAGTGTATGCATATATACAAAATTTTCAAAAAACAAACACAAATACATACATATTATTATTACTCCCCCTTTGACAGCAATGCCAAAATGATAAAGCAAAATATATATATATATATAGAAAGCCTATATCAAGAAGTTCAATATATATGACTTTTAAAAACAAAGTCATGCATTAGGAATTCTCATGAAAGTATGGTTGAAATTTTGTTTCATCTGAGATAGAACATTCTGCCATGATTCCAGTATGTGATTCGTATACTCTGTTGTAGACAACAGCTGAGAATAGACTTCATCCATTAAATCAAGTGAGCATGTTTCTGGAGTAGCAAGAATAGCTTCAGCACGAGAGTAGGCTCTCTAAGGAATGTCAATTTGTGAGGTGAGCTCATTCTTGAGCTCTCTTAGAGATTGGAATCTCTTAGCTCTCTCATTATCATTCTGGATCAGTCTATCATGCAGTTCATCTATAGATTGGTTAAAGACATGAATAGAGTCCTGGAGTGGGACAGATGCCTTACATAACCTTTCTATTTCTTGCTCAGTTTCAGCTTGATTTTTAGAAATGTCAGAATAAAAGAAAGTAACATTGGAGGTAGAGGCAAGATACTTTCCTCCAGATTCAATAGCTTTCTTCAACAGACTGTCATTATGAGATAAGGCCATTTTGTTATTCTCAATGTGCTTTGCTAGCTTGTCTCCATATGCCTTCTTATGGCTCTTTTCAACAGACATTTGAGCAGCATCTTCAAGTGTTTTGATTTGATCAGATGCCTCTGCAACTAACTGACCAAGTTTGCTGATAGGAGTGGGAAGATGTGCGACAGAGGTTTCCGGTAGTAATCCAAACAAGATGTCTACAACATTTTGAATTGTCTCTGCCTCAATTCTTTGTTCTTTCATCCTCTTCTTATGTGCACGATCTTCCATCATTCGCGCAAACTTCATCATTTCAGAATCACTCAGGGTATTCATATTAATAGGTCCTGAAATACTTAAAGAGTCTTCATCATCATCATCATCAAGCAGTTTTTGCTTTCCCTTTTCAGAGGATATACACTTAAAGATGGCTCTTTCTGTACTTGCTTCCGTTTTATCTTATGTTGTGTGTGTAACAGCTTCCTTAGTGGTCTCCTTTCGAGTGATCTCAATGACCAGTGGAGATTGGGGTTTCTCCAGTTGTTCATTTGCCAGTTGAGGTTTCTCTTGTTGTTCAGTTGTCAGTATACTGACTTCCTCTATTTGAGTAGTCGGTTGATCACTTGTTGTATTATGTACTTCTATGATTGAAGGAAGATCCATATCAGGTGCAGTAATTTCTTCAGATAGATCTACTGAATCCTCAATGTCCTCATCAATATGAATAACTGAGTCATTCTTCTTCTCGGTTGAGAAGACTGTATCAGCTGGGACAATTTCCTCTATGTCCATTTCTAGTAGAGAAACATCATCTGAGGTCTCATCCTTATTGAGAGATTGGATGCTATCTACCCTTTGTTTGATTTGACAGGCTAGTTGATGAGTTTTTGTCTCAATAACTTCTCTTTTTCCATTAAGAAGCTTCAATCTTCTAATTTTAAAATCAAAATATACTTTGTATTCCTTGGTCAGAGCACTAATTCCATCTGATGACAATGTGGGAAAATACTGTACAAATATTTCATCAATAATTTCCTTATCTAACTGAGTGGCTTCTTCCCATTTTTCTAACAAAGTATTATACAAGGCTACTGAAATATCTTTTTCTAATTCATGTGGATATCTACTGTAATGACTCAACAAGTTTATTACCTATTGGTGTATTTGCTTCTGCTCATCTACAGTAAAAGAATCATAATGTTCTTTAACATTTTCAAACCTATTTCTTTCCAATGACTTCATTGTTCTTTCAAATGATGTTGCAGGTTTGTAGGAGGCAATATCTAGTGGTGTAGTTGCCTTTGGCACTACCTTTGCCTTTTTTAGATGTTTTGTCGATTGCCTTCTCCTTCTTAGGTTCTTCATCAGACTCTGGTTGCAAAATTAATTTCCTGTTCCTTCTCTTCTTTGGTACACTCTCCTTTTTCTCAGTTATTTTGGGTGCTTGTTCCTTCTTGCTTAGGACACTTTGAGTCACCCTTGTAGTCTTCTGTTCAAGAGAATTTTCTTCACTTTTCTTTTGCTTTCATTTAGCTTTAGCTACAGATTCAATACTGGTTTCAGCAGGTGCAGCTTGGATTGCAAGAATATCCAATTTTGCCTTCTTTTTGTCTATAGGCGATGCTAACAGAGTATTAGCATAGCCAACCAGTAAGTCATCATTGACTTTGTAGCTCATTTCTTCCATTTCTTCCTCTCTAGGTTCTTTTGCTTGCATCAAGCAGAAATCAATAGTAACCGTGAAGATTATGTCTTTTTCAAAATGTCTTACTACATCTTCAGGTAACCTCATTCTCATATTTGAAATTCATTAAAATACCCATTGGTGGCAGCCGAAAAGGTATTCTTTACAGCCTTGATGTTGTTTCTAATCTGAGCATTGACCGGTTGTTCTTTGGACCATTCAATGTCACCTATACCAGGTAGAAAATTCTGAAAGTAGAAAAATAACCCAGCTAGCAGCTGACCAAACTTAAATTTCTGAGTATTGTCCTTTTTTACGGATTTCAAATTTAGAAAAAGCTAGACTCTGATAGCTTCACAGATATCATAGTTTTCATCTTCAATAATCATACTGTATGTTGTATGAATTGTTGCGGACGGAACACTGTTAAGTCTACTAGAGTAAAATACTTTGTAGCCTATCACCATTGTTGCAAGCTTCACCACATGATCTCTGATATTGTTAACAGAGAAAGCACGCCCATTAGAGGTGAAACCGGTTAGTTTGAAGACTGTGTCTTTTGTGATTTTCCTCAACTTAAGAATTTCACCGGTTGAGCAATAACCCGTTACAACCCTAATGGCTTCCTTGGTAATTGTGTGATCCTTTCCAGATACATATTCTCTCCATGTACTCGACTCAAAATTATTCTTATGTGTTCTTCTTCAAAATCTTCAAGAGGGTAGGTAGCATTATGAAATCCTTTCTCAAAAATCCTAGAATATTTAGCTTCAATCTTTCCCTCCTTGTCATAGAGTGATTTCAGCTGAGTAAAGATGTGAAGAGTTCCCATATCTTCAATTTTGCACTCTATATAGCTGGACAAATCACCTTGGATAACGACTCCTCTTGGAACTTGCGATAATGCATTATAAGATAATTTTCTCTACCTTTACAACTTCTTCAGGCTTAGCAGTAATCATCAACCTCCCTACAGATTTAGAAGTAGATGCCATTCTAGACAAACAAGTTTCAAGGCGGTAAGCAAGGAAATACCTAAAATTTAGCACGTCGCTTCGATTCCCGGTTGGATTATTCAAATGCGCTCAAGTTCGCTTCTCTGCAGCTACCAACTCAGCTTGACTTCTCTTAATCACAAAGTAATTTGTTAATTCGCACCAAAACTATCTTGCTCTGCTTTGCAATTGCTTCAATTCTTTTTTGAAAGGATTAGGGTAAAAATGATAAGGTAAAACTAGTTTATATCCTTTTTACCGACCATAATAAATGCTCGTACTTTTAGGTTAAAAACCCTAATTTCACCGCTTAAGTGACATACTAGTTGATTGACACGTCAGCGCAAAAAAAAAATCACCAAAATTCAAAATTTAAAAAGATTCTTTCTTGCTTATTCTACAAAGGGGTCTGAATTATGTTTTGTCGTTACGCTCCCCTTAGCCGTTTTAGACACGCTTAAGTCATCAGTGTTGGACTCTCTTCACTAGGTGAAGGAGTGATTTCTTCTGCGAGCACTTCTTCGCTCTTCTTTTTCCATGTCTGATTCATGTCTTCTCTTGTTTCCTCAACATCAACTTTTTGCTTGCCTTTCTGATCCTTAGTAGAGTTGACCAATTTGCTATTTCTGGTTCTGCAAAACTTTGCCAGGTGTCCCTATTTGTTGCAATGATAGCAGACCATACCAAATGATCTCCAGGGTCCTGCATTTCCTCTTCTTTTTCTGCAGTTCATAGCCACATGACCACTTTTATTACAAAAGGTACAAGAACATTTATTTCCTTTTCCAGACTAAACCGATTGACATAAGGTTTTTGCCAGTTCCTGCTCATCCGGTTATCAAAATTCCTTGTTTGATCACCAAATGGTCTAGGATGCATGTGTGGTACAGGATTGTTTGCACCATATCTGCACTCAATATGCTTATGCCCATACATTCCACAGATGTAGCAATGTCCTTCAAACTTTCTAGATACATACCTAGTATTGGTATCCTAACTTGCATTTCTCATAGGTTTGTTCCTACAAACATTTGCAGTATGACCAGGCTTATGACAAACAAAACAGACAGGTTTGAAAGCTTTCTTGTCGGTTGTCTTATTGACTTTAGATGCATTTTTATTCTTTGGATAGTTGCTCTTTGTACCAGAGGATTCACCTTTCTCAATTGTGTGAAAGCCAAGTCCAGAGATATCACCCTTCATTCTCTCTGATTGAATTTGTTCTTCCAGCATGGTAGAACTTTTGACAAACTTTTCCAGTTTCTCATTGGCTTTAGCAAGCTTAGTGACAAGATCTTCATTATGCTTAGACAGATTCTCTTTTAGAGATGATGCCAACTCGAGGTCTAACTTTAAGTTCTCCTTTTCTTCAGTTTCGGCTATTAAATCCTCATGCATGGTGTCTCTTTCCTGTTTGATTTTTAGGATCTCTTGATCTTTTACTTTGATAAGATCTTCAGCAACTCTTTTGGATTCCAACTCCTGACACATGCGAATAGTGAGACCTTCTAGTTCTCTTCTTAGATTCAGTTTCTCACCCTGCAACTTTTTAACTTCTGATAAGGCATCAATATTAGCTTCATCCGAAGAACTATTGTTAGATATTTCTAACATTTTTTTAGATAGCTCTCTCCTTTTGACTTGAGAAGCTTTCGATTTACCCCTAAGAGTTTCAACTTCATTTCTACTGGCTTCTAGTTCTCTAACCATCTCAAAGTAGCTTCTGTCCCCCATGGTGGTTTCAAGATTTCCTTCTAAGCGGTTAGGCTTCAAAGAAGTTCGGCTCTGATACCAATTGATGGACTTGAAAAGAACTGAGAGGGGGGGGTGAATCAGTGACTCCAAAACACACACTACTTTGACTACTAATCTATAGATATTCTTAACCAAGCGGTTAAACAAAATACATGCTATGCAAAATGAAATAACAGCATCCACAAAAACTAGAACATCCACCATAACACAAGTGTTTATACGTGGAAAACCCAAATAGGTAAAAACCATGGTGAGATGGAACTCACAAGTTAACTATCTGCAGTAATAGAAAACTGACCGGTTAAGGCCTTACAAAGAGCTCTGCTAGGAGTGAATCTTGTTAGAGATTCCAAGCTTGATTAGAAGCTTATACCCTGTTAAGAGTACTACCCTGTTAGGAGTAACCTCGCTGGAGGATTTGAGAATCCAAACTAATGGATAACCTTGTTAGAGGATTTGTACAATGAAGCTTGTTAGAGCTTACCCGGTTAAGGGATTTGCACCCATTGTAATGATTAGAAAACAACAAGAGTAGCTTGATCTGTTCTGAGTAGCACAAGACTTGCTTGATCAGATCCTTCTAAGTACAAATAATACTGCTCTGCATCTTAACACTTATCATTTCTCAGCAAAAGCGTTTTCACTCTCTTTACATAACAACTCTATATGTTCTCATATCCTCTTTTAAATGACTCTCTACGATGTCTTTAAATAGACATACAATCCTTATGTCGACCATAGGAACACAGATTCCTAGGTGCAGAGAATCTAGACATATAATCATAACTCATCACAAAAATGACCGCCAAACAAACGGTGTTGGTAACTCATCACAAAAATAGATACCGGTTAGAGCAGTTTAATACCGATTGAAAATTAACCGTTGTTATGGAATCTTCACTAGATCTTCTTCTTCATCTTCATTCTGATTCTGATGTCGATCTGGTGCTATCTCGGGTTATCTCAAAGGTTCATACCGGTTGACACAAAGTACCGGTTTAGAGATGAACCTTAAATATACCGGTTAGAAGTGTAAACCATTTGAAGTTACACCGATAGTTAGTGTTGACACATGTGTGTGAGAGTGTTTCATCAATGACAATAAGTGATGAATACATTACAATCATCATCAAGCCAACAATAAGTTACCATTAATGTTGAGCCAAGAAGGTAGGTCAAGATTACATCATCATATAGGCGTCAAAGTTTCAAGAATATCCCAATAGGCATGTTGGGATGACCAGCTTTGAAAGTTTAATAATGATATATCAAGGTTTTGGGGATGCCTTATAAGGCATGCCCAAATAACCGAGTTTGAAAGTCTGACAAAAGACAACATAATAAAAAAAACCAAGGAAAAAACAAGAAAATGAGAAAATAGAAGCTAAAAGAAAAAGATCAAGCAAACAAAGAAAACTTAAGGTAAGCAAAGAAACAATAGAGGATCCCTATTCTAACAAATCAAAATGGGGTGTGGGTGTAGGGCACAACATTATGCGCGTTAGATTCTAAGGCTTCAGGTGTTCAACCATTGATGCTTAGGGCTAGCAACTAAAGTTACATTTTTGTAATTTGTTAGTTGTTTCTAAAGCTTGAGTTACAAGTTATTAGGGTGTGAAAATAGGGAACATTTGATAATTACATATTACAACTAACTCTGAAGTTTGAGAGGTTAAAAATTGTAACTTGTACCCTAAACTTTGAGACCTCTAATCCAAGGAAGTTAAGTGAGTTGTGGGTGGTTTACAACATTCACTCCTCTTCCTCATATCATAACATATTGTCGGCTCAATGACCTTGTTCTAAGTTAGTTGATGTATTATACTGTTGTTGCCATGCTTAATCCTTTAGTGTTTGTGCTAGGTGTGTTGAGGTTGGACCTGGTGCATGAAAGTGTGTTTGATGTCTTGATGTTTGCAACATTTATATCACAAAATAATTACTTGTCATGTTTTTGTAAATTACTATTTTGGGTGTAAGCTTGGGGCATTATAGAGTTAGTACAAGCCAAAACATCCATTAAATGTCAAACTAGTTAATATTCAAATATAATACCTTTGAACAAACTTGACTTTGTTAATATATAGAGAATACATTTTTACTAAAACAAATTCACTTTCCTCCAACAAACTTTGTGAATACTGAATATAATAGGTTTGAAACTTACATGTTTAACTCCTTCTAGTTAAACTTGTGCATAAGTGTATACTTTCATTCGATAAGTGCTTGGCATTATTCTATGTAGACTTTCATCTATCTTTCAACTAAATTTTATCAGCCCATGATCCCTTAAATTGAGAATCAATTCCTTCTTGCCTTCTTTCATTACTATATGTGCATATGTGATGATATTATCAGCAAAGAAAACCTCTCTCCAAGAGCCATATCAATTTCCTCCAAATCTAGTACTACCCTTATGTTGGGATCAATATATTCTAACCATCATAATTTTTTATCACACCTCGCCATTTACAAATATAAATCATTTCTTTAAATCGTAGATGATAATAAAGAATAAATGTGTCATTGCATAATTTTCATTAAGACAATGAATAGTTTAGAATCATGACTATATATTTAATCACAACGTATTACATCTAACAATCATTATATAGCTCCAATTAAGGTACATAAGAATGTGTTTATCTTATTGGTTATTCCACCTTGTTACTTTATATTGTACTACCTTATATTATGTTATGTGTTGCTTTCATAAAAACAGGTTATTGGCACATTTGATCATGCTCTTGATCCTAATCTTATTTGTTATTCCACCTCATTACTCTATATTGTACTACCTTATTTAATGTTATGTGTTGCTTTCATGGAACCAAGTTATTGGCACATTTGATCATGCTCTTGATCCTAATCTTATTTGTTATTCCACCTCGTTACTCTATATTGTACTACCTTATTTTATGTTATGTGTCGCTTTCATGAAATCAAGTTATCGGCATGTTTGATCATGCTCTTGATCCTAGACAAATTGGCAACCACCTGATAGGATGAAGATGCCATATTCTCTCATCACCCAAGTCTTGGATGAACTTAGGAGCTCACCCATAGTGCAACAACTCCCTAGGCTCCCCTACTAAATCATTTACTTAAAAGTGGTGATAGGGTGTTGTGTGAGAAGGTGGTGTTTGGTGTGTTCATTTAGTAAGTCTACCATAAACCATTCACAACTATAAAGTGTTTATTTAAGGCTAGATGATAATAGAGAACAAATATTACATGAACAACTTTGATTAAAGGACAAGCTAGTTCAAAACCATGACTATATATTCAATCTCAAAAGAATACATCCAACAATCATTACAGAACTCTACAATTCTGCAACTCTTCATTAAACTCTCATCTTATCTTATCTTATGCACTACTCTCATTTATATATTTTATGTCTACTTGTATAATAGTTTGTTTTTTAGTGGAAGAGTTTTGTTAATTTTGTGGATCAAAATTAAAATTTATCTTCTTCTATGTATTATCTATCACTGAATTGTTGTATAAATCTTATTGTCTTCTTTTATGTTACAGGTGAGGAGGAGCATTTTTATTTCAATATCCATTCTCACACATTTCATTTGGCATATGTAGTGGGCTGGGTACGGTCAAGTGATGCCTTGACCGGCCATGACTTTTGGACATGGTTGATCAAGACGTCACTTGATCGTGCCCCCTCACGATAATAAATGTTTGAATGAGAGACTTCATTTATCTCTCATTCAATCATTTATCTTACTAAGGTTATCATGCATTAACACTCCCTCTTAGTTAGGTAAGATAAATGTAAAAGGTATTGGGAGCAATATTCATAAATCGTATGATGCTTATCTTGGGACCATAGTTTCAAGATGTGAATTGCCTCTGTCGGTGATTCTATTCACAAACTCTTGAGTGGATTGCCTCTGTCGGCGATTCTATCCACAAGCTCTTGTGTGGATTGCCTCAGTCGGTGATTCTATCCACAAGCTCTTGTGTGGATTGCCTCAGTCGGCGATTCTATCCATGAGCTCTCACGTGGATTGCCTTAGTCGGCAATTCTATCCATGAGCTCTTACGTGGATTGCCTCAATCGGCGATTCTATCCATGAGCTTTTGTGTGGATTGCCTCAGTCAACGATTCTATCCACAAGCTCTTACGTGGATTGCCTCTGTCAGCAATTCTATCCACAAGCTTTTACATGGATTGCCTCAGTCGGCGATTCTATCCACAATCTCGAGTTATTGTAAGATCGTCACCTTCCAATAACCTCAAAAATACAAGTGGAAATCATTTGGAAGTCATCACTTCCTTATGATTTACACAGGGCCCATAAAATAATTATTAGTATTAATAATAATAATCAATATTTACAATTTTTACCTCAAAAGTGCTCAATCTTGATTAGTAAGCTCCCTCTCAATCACAAGGTATCTTAAGTTTCTTCTAGAGAACATATTTTCTGAACATACGTCTGAATTTCTGACTTCAAATCTGATTCCATTCGTCATTTTAAAATACAAACTTTCAAGGAGATACCAATCTGATCTTTAATCGGATCTTCCTTCAGGCGGTTAGGCTTTAGAGAAGGAAACTTGGCTCTGATACCATGTTAATTTTGTGGATCATAATTAAAATTTATCTTCTTCTATGTATTATCTATCACTGAATTATTGTATAAATCTGATTGTCTTCTTTTATGTTGCAGGAGAGGAGGAGCATTTTTATTTCAACATCCATTCTCACACATTTCATTTGGTATATGTAGTGGGCTGGGTACGGTCAAGCGATGCCTTGACCGGCCATGTCTTTTGGACATGGCCGAACAAGACATCACTTGATTGTGCCCCCTCGAGATAATAAATGTTTGAATGAGAGACTTCATTTATCTCTCATTCAATCATTTATCTTACTAAGGCTATCATGCATTAACAAGTTTCAATCCACAATATTGTTTCAGCCATCTCATACGAGAGCACAAGCCTTAGGTTGAACCTCTTCAGCTAAGAGCTAAGGACTGAGGGGTATCCATTCTGCCAAATTCATCCAAGGCATGATCCCAGTCTCATCCCTTTTTGATGTCAAAGTCGTGCACTCAACCAGACTTGATCCTTACTGAGCTCATTAAGAACCTTTCAACTTCACTAGCAAACCAGTCCATTGACATTATAAAATATATTTTAAAAAAACTCCTGAATTATTTCTCATATACTTGATTGAGATATGTCATCTATATCATCTTCATTTTTTATTGGTTGCCCTACTACATGCCTGCCATATTACCCCTATGTGACTTGTTCATTAATCCTTCAAAAGAAATCCCTTCTACAACATTTGTAATGCTTCCAAAATAGATGTCCACCCTCATGAGGACTACCTATGGTCAACAAAGATTAGCATCTTTCATATAGTCTAATATATTTCAAGATATCACATGCATCTAAGTAATTTTCGATGCATGTCATATCCTACGTTTTCCGAACCGAGACCCACCAATCAATACACGTAAGCCATGCTTAAGGACAATTTTTTATTTTTTATGTTTCCAAAACTTATGTCACAAGATCGAAACTTCGTAAACTGTAAAATTCAACAAAGTCTTTGAGAGAGATTCACAGAGTTAAAGGGTCAAAACCTACCATTGTCTATTTAATACGAACATCACAAAAAAGAAAATTCCAGGATGCTGAAACCCTAATATAATAATGAGTTGAAAATCTGAGAGTAAAAACTTGTAGCAAAGTCATCGGAAAGAAAAAGCAATAGAAGAGAAACAGTTGCAGAAAACATATGGCATGAAATGGTCAAAAGATCACATCACTTGCCCGTTGGCGAGCATTTAACAGTTTCTCGGAAACGTCTGAGGCAGCCATTAGCGCAGGCAACTTCTCCTTTCACATCAATTATCCGTTGGCAAGCATTTAACTGTGTCTGAATGCGATCGGAAATGGAGGAATACAGTCTTATCAGCGAGAATGACGCGCAATTAGGGTTTAACCAGTCTGGAAGACCGACTTCCCTTCCACGCAATCATTATACACGGAAACACAAACACAATGATTTAACACGTTTTACGGCAAAGTCAGAGACTTTTTCACGCCAGCATCCTGATTTTATAAATTAGGTCTCCAAGGTTTACTGAATCTTTCCTTTTTTAATGAATTAGGTAAATTATTTTTAAATTTTTTGAGAGGTTTTATATCAAATATATAGAGAATTGTTTTTCTTACACAGATTGTATTGATCTCTTATAGATCATGTTGCCACTCTAGAATGTCTATATATTATTATTACCTTTTTTAAAATTTATACAAGGTCATTTAAATAATTAAACATCTTGTGTCTATTAGATTATGATTAAATATTAACAATCATATTAATTTTAAAGGGTAATTAGTCTTTTTTATATTTATTGTCAAATTATAAGGGAACATGTTCTCCCGTGTCAATCCCTAGAAAAGTAGTATCTTTACAATCATGCAAAGGATCAAGAACAATAGTCTTCAAGCATGCAAATGCATTAGAATGATTGTGAAGATTCTAATTCATTTCGTGCACTAATTTGAATGATTCTTATAATAAACACTCATTGAATACTCTAGGATGGAATAGGATACTTAAGTGTGAGATGATGTAAAATGAATGTAATTAAATGCCTTGAAATATAGATACATATAATAGTAAAACATGTTTTTATTTTGTTTGGGATGGGCAAATGATAAGCAAGAATCAAATCAAACATGGATTTAAAATTTAATAATAAAAAAATGGAATTCTAGCAGACCTTGCTAAAACTAAACATGCAATGCCCATCCCAAGCCCTCAATATGTAGCTAACGAGGCCTTAGAAACCATGAACGGTTTTCCAAAACCATGGGCTCAAAACCATGAGTCAAAACCACATCAAGGTGGTCCACAATGTGGCCCCTTCCGAGTGTAACTCCCCTGAACATAGAAAGCAACTTATATGTTGATTAGTTGACCTCTATGACCAAATGGATGCAATAATATGTCTTGCACACCTCTTACTCATGGGCTACTAATAGTTGGTCAAAGTTAATAGTCATAGTCAACCCGATAATCCCCTATTCCACAACATCTTACAATCATTATAGTAATAAGACCAATAGCACATGGCAAAGAGTGTCAACACTGGAATCTCAAGATTTCATCCAAGTGAGTGCCATTTCCATATGGGCACATTATTTTACAACATTACAAATATGAAATTCAACTAGATGTAGGACTTACAAGGTTTACAACCCCTAGTCCCCAACTCCTAACAACAACCACTTTCAATGCAATAAAGTGCTCTTATTGCAATGAATGTGATTAATCTTGTGTTTGAGCTCTGCTAAACAAACTAAAAACATGTTTTGCTATTATGTATCTATATTTCAAGGCATTTTATTACACTCATTTTACATCATCTCAAACTTGAATTTAAAATTTACAAAAAAAGGGTTGAATATGTGGCCATAAGATCGATCTTGGACCTATGAGAATGACCTAGAATAAGAAAAAAAATAAGATATGTTTGTGGAATATTTGTTGGATCATTTATGGTGTAATAAATGTAGGCAATGTGGAAAAGTGTGAAAAATGGATAAGGCACAAGCATATCTACAAGAATGTGTGTAACTGAGATAATGAAGGTTAGGAGAATGAGCCCAACTTTGCATAAGATTTTACCATTTTTTACTATGTAAATTATATATTAAGCCATTTTTTTTTTAAATAGGTACAAAACTAATTGGAAACTAATACAATTTACCTCTACTTTTGAGTGTACATGAACCTTAGAACATGATCATGCACCTAAAAGTATATCAAACTCACAACCATACATGTGAATTAAATATTCAAAAATCAAAGGATGCCAAATTAATGTACCCCGCTAGATTTCATCGTGTGTGTTCTTCCTTTAGCATGTGTGCTCTGTGGGAACCTACAAAACAAAGAAAAATGTGCAATGAGTAGCTTGTCATGTAGGTAAAAATAAAGACAACTATAAAATAATTTTTTTCACCATTGATCATGAAAAAAGAGGAGATAAAATTAGAAATTTTATTCTTATAGGCAAAGAGGTACTAATATGTGTACCTTAATAGCCATGAGATAATAAGGTACATGGTGATAATACAAAGTTATGTCACCTCTTAGCGCAATTTTTTAAGAAATCTAACTTTAAGCATTTCTCACTAAAAAGTCATTGGAACAACAACAAAAAAAAAAAAACATACTCTAACTAGATTCATTCTAACCTAAATAAAATTGACCAAAAAATTATAGTTAGAAATATTTGGTGGGTGCAAATATGGTAAATTATTATTTTTTTTCAAATTTGAGAGAAACTTAATGTTATTGCTCTTCTACTTGTGTATAAAATATTTTTTGAAAAACAAAAACCCACTTGTAGATCTTAATGTGAAAATTCTAGATTTTTTTATTATAGTTTATTTTCATTACTATTTTTTATTTTTCATGACAAGTAATTCATCAACCCAAAAATTGAGGTTTATTCTATCCACCAAATATAATACTTTTATATACTCATTGCGCTATAGGATAGAATCATGTACAAGATTTTGTGTTTGTGTGTGTATATAACTCATCATCAAAATATATGACATCCCATAAAAGTCTTGAATATTTTCAAAGTGTGTAACTTTAAACATTTATTTAAAAAATATTTTAAAATATGTCGTGTATATTGCAATTCAATAAACATCACTTATGATTTTTTTTTGCAATTGAAGTGTAATGACAATTTTATAAAAAAAACTACAACAAACTATTTTCCTAAATATATCATAAATTTTATTAAAATATTTACACTTCATAATTTTTCATCATTTTAAAATTTGAAACATATATCAATTTGTTAAAAAAAATGGTGTCCAGCCTTGCAATAACATTACTATCAATAGGTCAGTGTAGGGGGTGATACCCCCTGCAAGATCCCCAAGGGTTATCCTCCTAAAAGGGGTTTGAGGGAAACGCCCCTAAAAGCCACATTTTTTATGTATAATTTTTCATTTTAAATCTTGATAATTTATCATATTGTCACATATATGACAGTAAATATTATGTTGGGTTTGTTTTCCCTATAAGACAGCCTTAATTTATGAGGGAATCGTACTTCTACTAGGTATTGTGATGTATTTTAAGATTTTGATAACTATTGAGTTGCCTCTAGATCCGTGGTTGGTGATACTCCTATGAGAAGCTTGCTCTACAAGTATTTAATAAATCTTGTTGATTTTTTTATTATATATTGGACAACTTTTGGAGAATGGGTTTTTTTTCTCTAGAAAGGTTTTTTCTCATGTAAATCATTGTAATGTAGTATGCATGTTATATATGTTTATTTTTGTTAAATTTCTTTTAATTGTTCTAAAGATCTAAAAAAAAATTGCATTACCCTCCTCTCAAGATTAGTGTAGGAAGTTGTTTTGCTACCTTAGCTTCTTTGCAAGTGGAATCAAAGTTTGATCACCTTTAGTTTCAATTATGGGTTGTTGGATTTTTTGAACTAGTCCATATTTGAGTGGGAACTTGTCCAGAAGATGTTTTATGATCTAGTTGTGGGAATTTTCAGATAGAAAGTACATCAAGGAGAATTGAGGTGGACAATTTTTTTGGAAATAATTTTGAGATGTAAAAGTTGAAGATGGAGGATCTGTTAATAGATTGAGATCTACCAGATGTTATTGATAAAAATGTTTATAGGCCTATAGATCCTACTTTGGCTACCCAATATGATGTTATGCACCATAAAGCCAATCATCTAATTGGATTATGTATGGAAAATTATGTTTTAATCAATTTCCATGAAAAGTACTCTACAAAGAAACTATGGAGAAACTTGGTGAGATGTATCAAGACAAATATTTAGTGAATAAGATTTTCTTGATGAAGAAGTTGTATTCCTTGAGAATGAAAGAGGACATATAAATTATAGACCATTTGAAAGAATTCAATATATGTTAGTGCCTCAATTGTCATCAATGGGTGTCAAAATGGATGAGGAAGATAATGTCAGATCCTGCTTTGTTCCTTTCCTACTTCATGGAATTCTCTTGTTATCATTATTGTGAGTACTTTTGTTATCTTGAAAACTAAATATTTTGTGGGTTCTTTTCTTTTTGAAGAGATTAGGAGGAAGGTATCCATTAATGCCATGAATTCCCTAAATGTTTGTGGAATACCTAAGGAAAAAGGTAAGAAGAATGAGAAGCATGATCAATAGAAGTCTAAGGAGAGATCCAAAATTCTTGGAAATTTCAAAGCTATTTGATAGAACTATGATAAGCTTGGACACTTCCATAAGGAGTGCAAAGAGGAAAATAAGAAGAAAAATAAGAAAGTTGATTATGATTCTAAGTTAGATAAGGAAGATGGTTATGCATTCATTGCAACTTTGACCACTTGTGCAAATAATGATGCATGTTTAATTGAGTCTATTAGAGATTAGTTTTTTTTAATATGAAGAATTTAATGGAGGTAGGGTGTACTTGGGTGAAGATTCTCATTTAAATATTTTTGGTCATGGTAAAGTTAGAATTAGGTTTCTCGATAGTAGAATAAAAAAAATTAATGGTGTTCTACATATCCTTGGATTAGAAAAAAAAATTATCAATGTGCAGACTAATAGATGCAAGTGTGCAAGTATTTTTCTTTTGTGTAGGATACAAGATGGTTAAAGGTGATACGATGATTGCTAGAGAGATGCCAATTTTAGCACATTACATAAGCTTGATGTATGCATTGTTAAGTGTAATAGTACATGTATGAAAACAAGCCTATGGATAGTTCATTAGAAGAGGTGAGGGTTTTATCTTCAGTGGAAGGTCATGGGTTTTGGTACCCAAGGATGCTCTTTCTTCTAAATCAAATTTACCTGTAGAGAAGACTATGTGATGGCATTAGAGACTTGCCACATTAGATAAAAGGTCTAAGGAACTTGAAAAATATAAAACCTTGTTGAAGGTTTGAATGGTTGTAATATTGATTTTGATTTTTGTGAGAATTATATTTATGGTAAAAAAAATCGTGTTTAGTTTTACTCAAGTTCTCATAGATCCTGTGGTGTGTTGGATCTTATTCATCCTGATGTTCCTTCCATTGGAAAATCCACATATTATGTTTAATTTATTGATGATTATATCAGAAGGACATGGGTATATTTTTTAAAAAGTAAATATGAAGTTTTCAATCGATTTAAGGAATTTAAAGCAATGGTTGAGTTGTAGACTAGAAATAATATAAATGTTTGATGAATGATAATGAACATCATTTTTTCTCTAATGATTTTGATAGGTTTTGTAAATATTGAGGCATCCATAACAAAAGACAACTCCACATTCTTCACAATAAAATGGAGTTGTGGATAAAATGAACGTGACATTGATGGAGAAGGCTATAAGAAGTGTGTTAATTGGTGTTAGTCTAGAAAAACATTTTTCAATTGAAGATGTTGTCACTATTTACTGCTTCACTAAAAAGTCTTCCACGTCAACTCTTGTTGATTAAATGCCTATGCAGGCATGGTCAAGTCGCATGCCTTAATTAAGACATCTTAGAGTTTTTGGTTGTGAGATATGTGCACATATGTAAAAGGAGAAAAGAACAAATTTGGAGAAAAAGGATATGAAATATATCTTCATTGGGTATATTTATGGTGTGAATGGATACAAGTTTTGGAATCTTGTTGCACAGAAGCTAATATATAGTAGAAGTGTTATTTCTAGAGAAATTGAGCCTTCTTTTATTACATTGTAGCCATAACAAACTAAATAGGAAGATGTGATTCAACTTCCTTTTAAGCTTGAAGTTGAGTCAAGCTCCAAGATAGACAAGAAGTTAAGGAGAGTTCATCTATCTCTTAATCTTCATAAGAGGAGGAAGAATCTCTAATGCAACTTGTTCCAAGGTCTACAAGGTGTAGACAACCACCTAAAAGGTATTCACTTAATGATTGGAGATATATTTTTGCTTTGAATACTAATATGGATAAACCTAGATCTATAAAAGGGGCATTAGGTATAAATGATACATAATATTGGAAGATTGTTATGGATGAAAAATGGCAACATTGAAAAATAATTATACATGGGATCTAGCACCATTGCCTAAAAAACGAAAAAACTTATTGGTTGTAAATGGGTGTTCTAGAAAAAAAAATTGGTTCATATGGATGTATTATGAAGTACAGAAAGAGGTTGGTTGTAAAAGGTTACTCTCAAGTTGAGGGTATTGATTATGTTGAGATATTTTTTGTTGTTGCAAAAATGACATCCATTAGAGTTTTTCTTTTTTTATGCTTAGTGTTAGAGCTTGAGAAAATAGATGTGAAAATTGCATTCCTTCATGGTGATTTGGAGGATTATATTTATGTAGTGTCCTAAATTGTGCCTAGTGCATTTATGACACTTATGCATGACGCTCAGTTTATTAATGACTAACTCATGATCAAAATCCCATTATTTTGACATCATGAGCCTCGAAGACAAAGTGCCCATGTTTGCCCCAAAACCCCATTTGGGCCTATCTTTGGGAAGAAAACAATGAGTCGCATAGATGTCTAAACACCGAACTAACATCCCTATAGATCCGTAGAATCTCACATCCTACAATTAATTTGACACTTTTTGATGCGTGTCCCTAGGCTCGCTTTCAGTCGTAACGACTCTCTGTGCTTCTTTCTAATTTTAAAATCCCTTCTTTGCTCATTTGAAGGAGTGCTTCTAGATTTTCTAGGCTCTCTCTCTCTCTCTCTCTCTCTCTCTCTCTCTCTCTCTCTCTCTCTCTCTCTCTCTCTCTCTCTCTCTCTCTCTCTCTCTCTCTCTATTCTCTCTTAAATGTTCTACAATCACTATCAATCTATCTCTATCTACAGCACTCTTGCAACCATCTTGCAACGACAAGCATGTATCTTGAGCTTCATTGTGCTCATGTCTCGAGAAGGGGGGTTTGGTTACACCCCTTGTCTTCTCTTTATCATTTATCTATCCCTTATCATTGCATGTAATTATCTATCATATCTTTAAATGTATCTATCATCTAGGTGCTTTTAGCTTATCAGTATATCAATTTTATCTATTTGTAATAGGGGTTTGCTTCCATTAAGCAGAGTATAGTTTCTATTTGCTTTTTATCAGTTTATCTTTTATCCAATCTATCTATCTGGATGTCTGTGGAGGTGGAAACACCAAAACGGGGGTCTGACTGAGGCAAGCCCCTATACATCCCCAACATTTTCCCCTTTCTCCATGTATGTAGATGACAAATAGGTTATGTGCAATTAGGAAGAGTCATTGTTAACATTTTGTAGACATTTTATGTTCTCTGGTCATACAAATGATAGCATATCGCGCTGGAGTTCGCACACCACGCTGGCGTCCAAGACCCGAGACCTCCTCATTTCTCTGGTATAATATGCTCTTAATTAGATGTTATGTTGTTAGTTTAGATTCTCGTAGTTCATCATTTATGTGCTTTAATCGTTTAATTATTTCTCTATTAGTATATTTTTATGTTGTTATCCCCTGGCTCACCCTTAGCACCAATATAAGTGAGGTAGTGACAAATTGATTTGTTCTCTAGGATTTATCATCTTAGAGGTAACAAATCCCCTCTACATTTTGGTGAACCCGACATGAATTCCTAAGGTCAAATCTCTTCCTCTTGTAGCTTGATGCTTTTGATAAGGCATTCTCTAAAGATGACTTTGATATGTTGGATGAAGTTTTAGATGACTTCTTGGAAACACCTCTATCCAAAAGGGATGTAAAAGAAGTGTCATCTTCCACAACATCGTCCAAAAATGACAAGTTTGTGAATATTATTATTGTTTATGTGGCTCCTCAAAAGCCTAAGAGACCTTATATGCATGTGACTTCAGCAAGTCCTTCTCCAAAGAAATTCAAAACCATTAATGGAAAACCTTTCAAAGGAGAAACTTTTGATTTATATACTATTTATGCAATCTAAACAATCATCTTACAATACCATTGCTCACACATATAATAATTGGAAGAATAAGAAAACTCTTAATCAATCATAATTTTCTTTACCACCCTCTCAACCTATTCTTTCTCAAGCACCTTTACGGACAGATAAACGAACTAGTGATTATGATCTTATCAAGCTACTTAAAGTTACTCCTGTTAAGATCTCACTATGGTATTTTCTTCAAACTGCTTTGATGTATCAAGGTATGCTATAGGAAGCTTTTCAATTGTTCTTACTACCTTCATCTGCGAGACCAGTGGATGTGAATGCGTTGATGGATCATATTCGTGCTGATTCGCCAAATATTACTTTCTATCCCCATGAACTCCTGACTCCAAAAGTAATAAATTTGGTAGATCCTTAAATGATAATTGTTCATACCAATGGCATGAGTATTAGGAAAACACTTGTTAATATAGGCTCTGCACTTAATGTTTGTAGCCTAGATCTGTTACCAAAAATCAAGGTAGATCCAAACACCTTGGCAGCTTCTTCAATTGTTTATCCGAGGATTCGACAACAGTGGTAAAACTGTTATAGGGATGGTCATACTATCCTTGAAGGTTGTACCTATTACCATTCCAACCCTTGTACATGTGATGCCATCTCCTTTTGGGTATACCATGGCTTCACACTTTGGGAGTTGTATCTTCTAAACTTCATGGATTTGTAAAGTTTGTAGCTAATAACCAAGTTTTCACAATCAAGATTGACCCTGAAGCTATGTGCCTTTGTCGAATAGAAAAAGTTGGTCAAGCCTCGATTGTGCCTTATTTTCAAAATTATGTACCTACCTTATCCTCCTCAGTGATGACTTGTCCCATCCCCTAAAAAGGAAGAGCGGAAGAGGGAGGAAGCTCTAAAAGGAGGAAGTCCCTAGAAAGAAAGATCTCATGAAGGAGGAACTACCTAGGGAGAAGGATTCCCTAAAAGAAGACTCCCTAAAAGTAGATCTCCCCAAAGTACAATCTTTGGAGTCTACTCCTAACAAATCATCTTCAACTAAATCATCCTCTCCATCCAAAGTAAGGACATGCTTGGGTGATGATTGGGGTTCTTAGATTTCACTAACTCTCATGTTGGTGACTATAAGGTGGATCTTGTCCACCCGAAGTTTCCTAAATTTCATTCACTTCAGCTACAAAAGACGACTATGCGTCTATAAAGTCGGGTTGATGCTTACCATGTTGATCATTTTTTCTATATAAAACCTCCTTCATTTAAAGAACTGCATGATATTTATGGTCCTGGATATAAGCTCATATCACAACTCGGTTATGATGGAAAAGGTTGTGGACCTAATGAACAAGGTATTCAAATTCCTTTGGAACTCGTCACCACAATACTGGACTAGGATATCACCATATGAGTTGAAGGACGAAACCATGGTTAACTGTTAATATGATTTTTGTCGATCCTCTTCCTCTTAAGATTATTCATCTAGAACTTATTGATAACACTACATGGCCTAATGAAGTTCCCTTGGATCTTTTTCCTTCGGAAGAATCCTTGAACGAATTTCTAGGTACGTATGATGAATTGCCCTCTTATCACCATAAATGTCGATTCCCTTATTGTTTAAATACACAAGAATATTTTAGAGAATCTGTTGAACAAGGGGCACCCTTATCTTATAGTGAGAAGCATATACCCATGTCTCATCCAGAAGACCGTAGTGTACTCCTTAGCAGAGAAACTACTAATGTCATTATGAGTGACAAAACTCTTAATAAGGTCATCAAGGTCGAGAAGTGTTTATCCTTTGAAGAATCCAAAGAATATTATGATCTTTTACATTAGTTCCCCGACATCTTTTCTTGGTCTTATGAAGAAATGCTAGGTATTGATGAGTTAATTATGGTGCTTACTATCGTACTAAGTCCTAATGCTAAACCTATGAAACAGAAGATTCGAAAGATGAATCCTAATGTGGCTTTATCAATCAAGACAGAGATAGAAAATCTTTTAAAGGTTGGTTTTATTTGTCCCATTGACTATTCACCTTGGATCTTGAACATTGTTCCAGTTAGCAAACTTGATGGTCAAATCCGTATTTTCATTGATTTTCGAGATGTGAATAAAGCTTCTCTCAAAGATGATTTTCCACTTACGAACATTGACATGATCGTAGGTTCAACCACAAGTTATGCATCTTTTTCTTTATCATGTTTTCCCAGGTGGGGACCAAACTACTTGATCTTTTTCTTTATCATGTTTTTCCTAGGTGGGGGCCAAACCACTCGATCTTTTTCTTTATCATGTTTTGCCTAGGTGGGGGCCAAACCACTTAATCATTTTTTTCCACCTAGATGGGGGCAAAACCATTTCATTTATTTTTTTTGTTCGCCTTTGTGGAGGCCAATCTACTACTTATCAAATCTATCTTTGATCGCCCAATCGCATGGCTACCTAGAATATCGCTACCCATGCCAACAAAAATTCTGCCCTATCATATGGTTATCTATACTAGCATACATCATTGCTTTATCATATGGCTATCTAGCATAACACACTTTGCTATTCATATTGGTGCATCTCATATCATAGCGACCACTTATGTTGTATCTTTTCGTAACTAGGGGCTTTCCTCCAAAGCGAGGTTCATTTCTATTACGCTATCTTATCTATCATCCATCTTAATCTATCCTTTATCTTATCATCCAACATGTTAGTCTACAGCTAGCATGTTTGCGATGTATTAGTTAGCAATATTTATTTAAAACTTCAGCTTCATCTCACTAGGGGCAACCTCATCTAATCAACGAAAAATTGCATCCTCGTCGTGACTCTTTTCTTTATCTTCCTCTACTTTAGCTTTGCATATCTTAGAAAATACATGCTCGCTAAAGTGGGGACAAAATGTAATATCAAAAATTACACCTTGTACAATTCAATGCAACAAATGGTACTGTAAAGCGGAAAATCGCGATCGAACCCTAGTTGCTCTCCCCTCTTCCAACTCCAAGGAGAGAGAAGGGAGATTCACTAGGGTTGATGGTTTTCACTTAGGGGAGAGACTTTACATTCAAAAGAGGGGTTGAAACCCACAAGATCCAATCCCACGCAATGCAAGATTGGATGCTAAATGAGTTTCAAGGGTTAAGAAAGCAAGGCTACCCTCTTTTGTAAAGAATGTGCATAGAAGAATTAAGCTAGGAATGCATAGAAAGTGAGAAAGATTCGCTTATAAACTGAGATAGGGATATAGGATGAAGCTGCGGACCTGGAATTAGCAGTAAAATGTCGATACGACGCTGTCTTGCAAATTTGAGCAAAAGTTGTCAGGACGATGGCGCCCGAGCGCCACGGTCCTCCGAAAAATCCGCGAAACGAAGGGGGATCTGTTCGTCTCTGCACAAGGATTCCAGATCTTCAATTTCAGCCGCGTACCTGCAACCTACACACAGAAAAGCGAAGACGATTGGGGGGTTAGGGATTAGGGGTTTGCCTTTAGGTCAAACCCCGGTTTTGGAATTAACCAAGAAATCAGCAAGTGTTGTAAATGTAAATAACTGTAAAACAAGTACTAATACCTTGTTCTAAGGATGTTTGTATCCTTATGTGCGAAGGTATAGATGTTGTATGTTGTATGTTGTAGTAGTATGTTGTAAGTGATCTCCTCTTCAATGGTTGAATCCTTGTCTTGAATGCAACACTTAGCCTTGAATGGAGACTTGAAATGATCAATTGCTTGAAGGAATGCTTGAATGCTTGAATGCTTGAGTATAGTTTCCACGCCTTTTCCATCATGTCGAATGAAAGAGGAAAATGTAGTTTATATACTTGTCATTTAGGGCTGATAGACTGATTTTCCCGACCTTAGGCCGACCAGGAAAGATAATTTTCCAATTTGCAAACATAAAGACCCAAAGTCCAAAAGAGACCGGGCCCAAAATAGGACCCAAGGACTAGGGCGCTGGGCGCTCTGGTCCCACCTCCCGGGACAGCAGGGTGCAAAGGAGGTTCAGGCCAGGGTGCAAGAAAATGCAGTTTTCAGTGTCATAATCAGGTTTCGGGGTCTCCATTCAGGTTGTGTGTTGCGTCGCCATCGTGAAGACCGAAATGCAGTCGAAATTGCAAGTGTCACAATTTTAGGACGCTACATTTAGCCCCCACTTTAGCGGGAGTATAAGCGTACGCTCATACTTCCGGTAAAGTACAAGGAAACAACATTGAAAAACTTTCACCACGTCAAGGAGGCAAGATACACCAAGCCCCCAGTGGACTAAGGATCTTACGACTTCGATTGACAAAGTAAAAGGGAAGATCACAAGGGAGAACCATGACTGTCAGTAGTAAGGTTCCCTCACTATGAGTCATGCAAGAAAGATATCAAAAATTTTCAAGGCAAAGCTAAATTTGCCAAGAAATTTTCAAGTATCTTGAAAAGATATGAACGGGATGTATGCCCCCCTACGTTAAAGCGATTGCACACGCCTCACCGGGGGTGATTGATTTAAGGTAGTGATACATATAAGAATGAGAAGGGAAAGGAGCACGTTATCACAAGGATTTAGCCCCCAAGTGTGAGATAAACCCAAGGATAATAGACACAAAACACAAAGCACAAGGTGACTTCGCTTTCCTCGGGGTCAGTATGCTGTATGATAATTCATGTATATCATATGTATGTATGCATAATTGTTCTTCATTCCCCAATCAAGGAAGGTCACCTAGAAGAAGGGAACACGTGTCTTTTGAGTCAACATGAGAGAGACCAAAAGAGATCTCAATGCTTTGCATCATCCTCAAGTAGACAACACTAAGGACAACAAATAGAAGAATGAGAATAACATATAGAAGAAGTAACACAAGAGAGGAGGAGAGAATCTGCTATGCTAATGTAACTAGTCTAGCACGTCATCTACCCCCCGATCTTGCTGATCAATGTTTCGGGAAGGTAGGGAACACGCTAGAGGAGGAACATTCAACACAGCAGATGGAGCTATCACAAGATCCAAACAAGGGCTATGTTCATGTTCCAAGCCACGTTGTTCTTGTCTAGGAGCTAGGATAAGTGCTTTAAAAAATTTATTAGATAAATGGTTATCAATATCAACAAGTTCATATTCACTATCAGAAGCAAGAGAAGTAACATTTTCATCATGAATAACATTTTTATCTATAGCATCATCAAGATTTATAAAAATAGGGTCTTTAATTCGCACAGGATCAGGACCATCATGCATCTTATGTTTTGGAGATTTTGGAGAAAATGGAATAATGCTTGTTGAAGGTGTTTTTGGAGATTGCAAAGTTTGAGAGGCAGCTGCCTGAGCTCTAAGACGACGCTTTTGTCGGCGTTCACGTGCAGAATGATTTCATCTAGTCTTAGTAGGAAGTGGAGAAGATTGAGGAGGAGGAATGTTCTCATCCTTATCACTTGGGTGTTTAGGTTGTGGTCTCTTAGGCTAGATAATAGGAGAAGAAGAAGGTCTCTTCTCTCTATAAAAAGAAGGAGGAGGGACTGCTCCATACAAAGGAGGAATATTTGGTTTAGGAAGAAGACCAAGTCCATCATGACGAGGAGGTATAGGTCTACTCTTAGAAGGTTTATTAGACATAGACATAATCACATCCATGGGAACGGGTTGGGAATCTTCTTGAGGAAAGACATTAGTTTTATCTTTCAAAGGAAGAACTTCCTTCTCAAGAATGATAGGAATATCAAGTTTAGGTGTTCTAGGTTCACTTAGAGATAGGATCATATCTGTTTTCCACTTTTGATAAGATTTGAAAAGATGATCACTTCACGGAGGAAGAGATTGGATTTGTTTAGGCCAAAAGTAATCAATAGCAACGCTAGAAGTTCTTTCAGCTGGTTTAAAGAGACTATGATTGACAGTAACAACTTCACCATTATGGGGAAATTTCAAACACTTGTGAATAGGAGAAGCAATAGCTTTCATGGAAGATAGCCAAGGATAGCCAAGCTTCACACAAAATTGTTCGGAAGATGGAATAATAGCAAAGTTCACATCAAGGGATTTGTTATGGACCTCAATAGGCAATGTAATAGAACCAATTGCAGGAGAAGAAAATGCATCAAATAGTTTCACAATCACATCTGTTTCATCATAGGTCACTTGATTCAATTGCAAAGTAAAAAGAAATTCTTCAGTAATAACATTAATCATGCACGAAGGATCAATAAGCACTCCACAGCAAGGTGTATTCTTGACTTTTGCAACTATGTATAAAGGACCATCAGGTGCCCTAATGGTTTCACTGGAATCAAATGTGATGGAAGGTTCTTTAGGGTTTTCTTGCTGCTCTACAAAGTTAATCACATTCGGAGTCATAGACACAAGACCATCAGATGAGAGAGAGGAATCATTAGCCTCAATTGCATTAGAGGTATGAGAAGGTAATGGATCAGTGAAAATCTGAAGATTTTGATTAGGAGGAGCTACAGATGTATTGCCTTTATCATTCACTCCAGAAACAGAAATAGTATTATTATCAATCAAATCTTGAATTTTACCCTTTAAAGAAAAACATTTTTCAGTATCATGCCCAGGCTGACGATGAAATTGACAAAAAGATTTGTTATCAAAATAAGGTGAAGTAATCTTTGCAGGATCAATTTGTCTTATAGGAGGAAGAGTAAGCATATTTTGTTCCAATAACTTATTCATAATACTATGCAATGATTCATTCAAAGGAGTATACTTTCTTTCTTTCCTGAAAAACTTAGAAATAGGAGGCACACCTGATGCTGCATTCACATTATTGTTGATGATGTTTTCATTGAATTTGATGGAATCTTTGTTCGGTTTAAACTTCCCAAATGGTTGTTGACTGCTATCACCCTTATCACTCGGAGCCATAGGATGTGATTGTTCCATTTGACTCACAGTCAGTTGATAATTGTGAAGAGTTGCACACAACTGTTGGAAAGATGTAAACTCAGAAAATAGAAGTTTGTCTCGAATATCTTTTTGTAAATTAGAAATAAAGATTCTTTGAATATCATTGTCAGGCACTGGAAAAGAAATTTGAGCATACAAATGCTTATATCTACCAATGAAATCAGTCACTTTTTCCTTAACACCTTGTTTACAATGCATTAAATCAATCAAAGTAACTTTAGGACTTATATTGTTTTGAAATTGTTGAATGAAAGCATTTGCAAGTTGTTCGAAAGAAGTAATAGAATAAGAAGGCAACGAGCAATACCATTGTAGGGCTTTGTCTCTTAATGTTCTAGTGAACAGTTTTGCAAGCAACCTTTGGTCATAAGCAAAATCAGTACATATTGTTTGAAAAGTCTTAACATGTGTTAGAGGATCACCTTTACCATTATAAAGCTCCAAATGCGGGATTTCAACATGTTTAGGAGGGATAGCTCGAACAATGTCAAGAGAAAGTGGGCTCGCAACATCAAATGTGGGCACACTAAACTTAGATTGATTCATAGAGGCAATTTGTTGTTGTAAAGAAGAGACAGTTTGTGCAAGATTGTTAATGGTCGCTTTAGTCGAAGAATTCATATTAGATGTGTTAGATTAAGATGGAGGTGTTATGTTATTGAAAGAAGGTAAAGAGTAAGGTGGTGGGACTCTATGATAATTAGTCATAGGAGATGATTGGACAGGAGGAACACTACAAGGAGGAATGGAATGGTTAAACGAATTGCCCCCTTGCGTCATGTTCATTTGTGGAGATATAATAGGGACACTCATTGAAGGAATGAATGAAGAAGTCAGATTAAATGAAGGAAGAGGGTTAATTGAAGAAGAAGGGTTGCCCCCATGACTGGTGATCACAGGAGGAATGTCTTGTGTAGAAGTAGCCATTATGTTTGATGTAAAGGTAGGTATGCTAGCAATAGAAGTCATCAAAGGAATAGAATGATTGACTTGAGTAGGAGGTTGTGTATAACCCAAATTTTCAGCACAACTCTTCATAGGCATCACATTCGAATCCACAATGTGTGCAATACCACGCAAAATATCAATTCCATTCTTATCACTTTGAAGCATACGTTTTAGACCCTCAATTAAAGGAAGAGCTTGACTATCAGGGTATTCTTGAGACATCCATTGTCGAAAATCGTCAAATTGGTTATCCAATTTCGAAAGTTGTTCTTCAGAAACCTCATGGAGAGCTTCTTCATCATTAGGAGGATTAGAGGAATTACCCATGTCCTCGTTAAAAAGGCTATTCAAATTAGGTTCCATCTCCTCAGTAGATAAACCTCGGAAAGACTTAATTCTACGGCTTCATCTAACGGGAATAGTGTAAGTAGGGCTTATTGTTGTAAAACTCATGCACTAGAGAGAGAGAGAAAGTTTTGAATTTAGAGGTAGCAATTTTCAGTAAAATCAGCCAATCTTCTAGATTTAAGCTGTTAAATACAATCAGGACAATCTCCCGAAATTTCAGAAAAAATGTCAGGGACCGTGGCGCTTCGGAGTGCACACGGTCTCGGCAACTTTTTTCGAAATTTGCAGGGATGAAAGTTATGATGATTTTAGAGCTAATCTGAAAAAATTGAGTGATTTTACGATCTGTAGATAGGCCAAATTAAAGTTGCAATCTCGAAATTGAACCCTACCAAGATTGTCGAAAAATGCAAAAATTTGAATTTTGAAAAAGAGAGGGAAACTGAAATTTTGAATGTTATGATTTTAGAGGGAATGTCAAGAGCAATGCAAATTTTGAATTTTAAAAATTGACTCAATTTCACGCAAAATTCAATTTTGAAAGCGGAAATTGAAGTTGTTGTAATTAAGCACTTAATTTCAAAAGTCACAAATTGCAAGAATTTGAATAAAGCACTGAAATTTTTAATGAATGCAAACACACTTTTCAGATTTAGGACAGTAAGAACACAATTTTGACACAAAATTTCAATTTCGATGATTTTTGAATGTTTAGAAGCCTTAATCCAAGCAATCCCTAGACCAACTTTGACTGTAATTTTGAAAGTGTTAGATTTGATAAAATCAGCCAAAATTCTGGATTTTAGCAGGAAAATACAGTAAGATCTCGCTCCCGAAATTTCGGAAAAAATGTCGGGGACGATGGCGCTCGGAGTGCACACGGTCCTCGCAACTTTTTTCCAAATTTTCAGGGATGAAAGATATTGTGATTTTATTGCGGAATCCAAAGTTACAGCTGATTTGGAGATGTTTTGATCAGTCAAATTGTCGGACAAAGGTTGAATCGAGAGGGTTTCAAAAATTAGGGTTTTGACACTTAACCACCTAATTTTCAAATTTAAAGCATAGATATGAATTGATAATTTGTAATAGAAGGGTAGATCTGAAACAAGCATTAACATTTAGACATTTCACAAGCTTAATTAAAAAGAAAATTTAGGGTTTTTATGCAATTAACCTCTAAAATTTTGCCAAAGATCAAACATGGAAATGTAATCAAGGAATCCAATTTTCAGATCTAACTATGAATAATCAGAAAGGATGTTCATGTCAGGTTCACCAAAATGTAAAGCGGAAAATCGCGATCGAACCCTAGTTGCTCTCCCCTCTTCCAACTCCAAGGAGAGAGAAGGGAGATTCACTAGGGTTGATGGTTTTCACTTAGGGGAGAGACTTTACATTCAAAAGAGGGGTTGAAACCCACAAGATCCAATCCCACGCAATGCAAGATTGGATGCTAAATGAGTTTCAAGGGTTAAGAAAGCAAGGCTACCCTCTTTTGTAAAGAATGTGCATAGAAGAATTAAGCTAGGAATGCATAGAAAGTGAGAAAGATTCGCTTATAAACTGAGATAGGGATATAGGATGAAGCTGCGGACCTGGAATTAGCAGTAAAATGTCGATACGATGCTGTCCTGCAAATTTGAGCAAAAGTTGTCGGGACGATGGTGCCCGAGCGCCACGGTCCTCCGAAAAATCCACGAAACGAAGGGGGATCTGTTCGTCTCTGCACAAGGATTCCAGATCTTCAATTTCAGCCGCGTACCTACAACCTACACACAGAAAAGCGAAGACAATTGGGGGGTTAGGGATTAGGGGTTTGCCTTTAGGTCAAACCCCGGTTTTGGAATTAACCAAGAAATCAGCAAGTGTTGTAAATGTAAATAATTGTAAAACAAGTACTAATACCTTGTTCTAAGGATGTTTGTATCCTTATGTGCGAAGGTATAGATGTTGTATGTTGTATGTTGTAGTAGTATGTTGTAAGTGATCTCCTCTTCAATGGTTGAATCCTTGTCTTGAATGCAACACTTAGCCTTGAATGGAGACTTGAAATGATCAATTGCTTGAAGGAATGCTTGAATGCTTGAGTATAGTTTCCACGCCTTTTCCATCATGTCGAATGAAAGAGGAAAATGTAGTTTATATACTTGTCATTTAGGGCTGATAGACTGATTTTCCCGACCTTAGGCCGACCAGGAAAGATAATTTTCCAATTTGCAAACATAAAGACCCGAAGTCCAAAAGAGACCAGGCCCAAAATAGGACCCAAGGACCAGAGCATTGGGCGCCATGGTCCTGGGGACCAGGGCGCTGGGCGCTCTGGTCCCACCTCCCGGGACAGCAGGGTGCAAAGGAGGTTCAGGCCAGGGTGCAAGAAAATGCAGTTTTCAGTGTCATAATCAGGTTTCGGGGTCTCCATTCAGGTTGCGTGTTGCGTCGCCATCGTGAAGACCGAAATGCAGTCAAAATTGCAAGTGTCGCAATTTTAGGACGCTACAGGTACCTTCCTCATGTACCGCTGCTTTTGTCTTTTTGCCCACTTAGATCGCTTCATCAACTCCAGATTGGAATCTTACCAATTCTGTCAACTTGTCATCCTCAGGACACTAGCACAGTGCAAAGATGTCCATGCAACATGCTAGTGTCCCATGAATTATACTCTCCTTTATCATATCTTTCTCTTTCTATCTGTACTAACACTTCTTAAGCATTATTTTTGCCGAAGTAGATTCCTTCATTTTTCATATTGACAAATTTTCAATTTTTGCAGTATGGAATTCATCATGCTAAGTATTGTGGTTTCTCATGGAGACTTGAGGGCATCGTCCGTGATTGTCGACTCGCCCTCTGCAACCTCTATAGTATCCTTTTTGGGCTAAGTATTTATTGCATTTATTACATTCATTGCACTACATGGGCTAAATGAATTTATCTTTCTGAAACTACTTTGGTGTGCGTGATCCCTTGAGTCGATCAGTCCACTAAAGTGGGGGTAAAATGCAGTGTCCTAAATTACACCTAGTGCATTTATGACACTTATGCATGACACCCAGTGCATTAAAGACGAACTCATGATCAAAATCTCATCATTTTGACATCATGAGCCTTGAAGACAAAGTGCTCCCATTTTCCCTGAAACCCCATTTGGGCCTATCTTTGGGAAGATGAAAACGCACCACACAAATGTCTACTCGTTGCGCTAACGTCCCGATAGATCCACAGAATCTCGCATAGTGCAGTTAATCAGACACTTTCCAATGCGTGTCCCTAGGCTCACTTTCGACCGTAAGGACTCTTTGCGCTTCTTTCCAATTTTAAAAGCCCTTCTTTGCTCATTTGAAGGGGTGCTTCTAGATTTTTTGGGCTCTCTCTCTCTCTATTTTCTCTTGAATATTTTACAAGCACTATCAAGCTATCTTTATCTGCAATGCTCTTGCAACCGTCTTGTAACGACCATGACGTATCTTGAGCTTCATCATGCTTGTGTCTCAAAAAGGGGGGTTTGGCTACACGCCTTTTCTTCTCTTTATCATTTATCTATCCTTTATCATTTCATGCAATTTATCTATCATATCTTTAAACTTATCTATCATCTAGGTGCATTTAGCTTATCAATATATCATTTTTATTTATTTTCAATAGGGGTTTGCTTCCATTAAGTGGAGTATAGTTTTTGTTTGCATTTTATCATTTTATGAAGCAGTCACCGATGAGGAGGGACCTCAAAGAGATCAATCTAGACCAGTCAGCAAGAGTAACAAAGTGGAAACACAAAGATATGATGGAGGCAATGTAGAACATATTGTATTATAACATGAAAAATGATTACAACCAACCGATAACAACCTAGTTATAGCATAACCAGCTCACAAGCGTGGTAGAATATACAGAATATGTCACAACCAGGACCTTGAATCTTAAGATCTATCTTCTATGCCCATTCTCAGTACTTGATTCTTCGATTTATTACATTCTAATGCGCAATTACAACTATATATACAATCAAAAGGATCCAATCGGCCCAAAAAGGGATCAAAACCCGAAGAACAAGACCTAACGTGTAAAATCAACAAGGTCGGCCTTCGCCAAGAGATTCCTCCGAAAAATCCAAAGGATGAAGTGTAGATCGTGGGAAAAGGTCAACTACATGCCAAGGAACATTGGAATCAATGCCCAAGTCACCACAAGCTTTGGAAGGGGTTCCGATAGATCACCAAAATAGGTCCAAGCAACCAGTAACAAGAAACTGTCAACCGGTAACAGGAAACTGTCAAGGAAACCGATAGCGATATCTTGCTGGAAAATGATCCAAATGTGATGCGGTCTAGAAATAAGAAAGATGATCAAGTATTCAAGTAGAATCCAACTCCACAAGATCTAGTGAGCCAAAACCGGGACACACAGAAAGAAAAGTTGAAACTACAAATAGAAAGCAAAGCAGAAAGAAAATGTTTTTGGTTAATGCAAGATTTCTATGAACCAGGGATGCTCCTGCATCAGACATCTAGGGTTATTGAAAAAGTAATCCTCTCACTTTGTTGGGGTCAGAGGAAAACCAAGGCGGTCTACCTCTTCCTGAGAATCCAAGATGAATGTTCAACTGGTTTGTCCTTCCACTTCACAAGATACTCCTTATACTGACTGCTCCGAGTACTATGCCTAATCCTACTATCCAAAATTTCTTCAAACTGATCTAGTTTCTTCTGGGGAAACTGTTTCTCCCAGTCTGCAATATTGTCCTCACTGAATTCTGGTTCATGATACTCATGAAGATCTACAATGTTAAACATAGGTGAAATACCCAGACTATCTGGTAACTCCACTTCATATGCATTTCCAGAACTGAACTTCCTCAAAATCTTGCAAGGTCCAAACTTTTTCATTTGCAATTTGTTATAAGTTCCAACTGGGAATCTCTCTTTTCTCAAATATACCATCACCTCATCGCCAACTTCAAATTCCTTATGTCTCCTCTTCTCATTTTCCTTCTCCTTATACTTGTTGTTCATGTCCTCCAAATGCTTCTTAACCTGAATATGCAAGGTTGTCATGTGATCTGCAAAGTCTTTTGCTTCTAAACTTCTTCACTCTTCACTATTAATATCTCTCAATTCTGATATACCTCTAGGATGCACTCCAGTAACAATCTCAAAAGGTGTTCTTCTAGTACTCTTGTTTACTGAATTGTTGTAGGCAAACTCTTCTTGTGCAAGGATCAAATCCCAACTTCCAGTTTTATCTCCAACTAAACATCTCAACAAATTTCCCAAGCTCTGGTTAACTACTTATGTCTGTCCATCAGTCTGTGGATGAAAAGTAGAACTGAACTTCAAATTTGTCTTCATCTTCTTCCAAAGTGTTCTCCAAAAATAGCCAACAAACTTAGTGTCTCTATTTGAAACCATGCTCTGAGGTAATCCATGCAATCTCACTACTTCCTTGAAAAATAGGTTTGCTACATGTAATGCATATGATGTCTTCTTGCAAGGTATGAAATGAGCCATCTTTGAGAATATATCCACTACCACAAATTTAGAATCATTCCCTCTTGGTGTTTTAGGTAATCCAAGCACAAAATCCATCCTTATATCCTCCCAAGGTCTTACCGATACTGTCAAAGGTTTATACAATCCCACATTTTGAATACTACCCTTTGCAACTTGACAAACTCTACAACTTTACACATATTTATTAACATCCTTATGAATCTGGGGCCAAAATTACTACTCACTCACCAATGCTATTGTTTTGTCAATACCAAAATGTCTAGCTAATCCTCCACTGTGTTTCTCATTTATCAAATTCTCCCTCATACAACTCTTAGGTATGCACAACTGAACTCCTCTGAATAACATCCCATCCTGAATGAAGTAATCCAACCATTTTCTTCTATCTACCATAATCGGTTCTCTACATGCTTTCCATGGTTCTGTAAAATCTAGGTCATCATCATACAAGGTCTTCAATTCCTCAAATCCTAATATCGTCACTGTCATCTTTGTCAGCAAATTCCTTCTCCTACTCAATGCATCAACAAATTTGTTAGATTTCCCACTTCTATGCTTCAACACAAAGGTGTAACTCTGCAAGAATTCTACCCATCTCATATGTCTCTGATTCAACTTACTCTAACTATTCAAATACTACAAATCTTGATGATCTGTATACAACACAAACTCCTTAGGCAACAAATAATGTCTCCATTTATTCAAGGCTTGAACTATGGCATAAAACTCCTGATCATACACTGAATATCTACTCTGGGCATCATTCAATTTCTCATTGAAATAAGCTACTTCTCTCCCTTCCTGGCTCAAGACTGCTCCTATTGCTATTCCACTTGCATCACAATTCACTTGAAATACTTTATTGAAATCCAGTAAAGCTAGCATAGGCTTCTCAGTCACTTTCTACTTCAACGGTTCAAAACTTTTGCTTGCTCTGGTGGTCCATTTGAATTCCTTCAGATCTCCTCTCATAGTCTCAGTCATAGGGTTACAAACTAAACTAAAATTTTGGATAAACTTCTGGTAAAAACTAGCCAATCCATGTAATTATCTTACCTCTCCAATGCTTTCTAGTGTAGGCCACTCAACAATTGCTTTACTTTCTCAGGGTCCATCTTCAAACCATCCTCAGATATCACAAATCCCAAATAGACTAACTCATCCTTCATGAAAGTACACTTCTTGATATTTATTAGAAACTTCTCTTCTCTCAACCTCTGCAAAACTTGTCTCAACTACAACAAATGCTCCTCTTTTGTCTTACTAAAAATTAGAATGTCATCCAAATATACAATAACAAACTTACCCAATAATTTCTTCAATACCTCATTCATCAGCCTCATGAAAGTACTCGGTGCATTAGTTAACCCAAAAGGCATCACCAACCATTCCTACAGTCCTTCATTTGTCTTAAATGTTGTCTTCCACTCATCTCCTTCTCTGATCCTGATTCGATGATATCCACTCTTCAAATCTATCTTTGTAAAAAAAAATTCTCCACTCAAACAATCCATTATGTCATCCATCCTAGGCAAAGGAAACCGATATTTCACTGCGATCTTGTTTATTACTCTGGAATCAGTACACATTCTCCACTCTCCATTATTCTTAGGTGCTAATACTATTGGTACTGCGCAAGGGCTCAAACTTTCCCTGATCAAACTTTTCTTCAATAGCTTCTACACTTGTCTATTATGTTCTTCACTCTCTGTTGGTGTCATCTGGTGTGCAACTTTGTTAGGAAAACTAGCTCTAGGAACCAAGTCCATGCAATGACTAATACTTATCATAGGTGGCAATCCATCAGGTACATTATCTGAAATGATGTCTTCATATTCTGTCAGCAAATATTTTATCTCTTCCGGTTGTTCCTCTTCATGCTCTGGATTCTTAGTCTTCTTAGGAATTAAGGCAAAACATACATTATCATGCCTCAATCCATCCAGGAAGTTCCATCCATCTACCAAACAGATTCTAGCATTCATACAAACTTCATTCTTCAAAGGTTCCTCCAAGGGTAACAAAAAATTGCTTCATCCCATTGGCTACAATAGTGTATGTAATCTTCCTCCCATCATGTACTGCTTGTCTATCGAACTGCCAAGGTCTACCCAACAAAAGATGACAAATATCCATAGGCATAATATCACACAAGACTTCGTCATGATAATTCCCAATTTTTTAGTTTCACCAAACATTGCTCACTTAGTAACAACTTATGTTCATCCTGAATCCATGCTATTTGATAAGGCTTAGGGTGTTTCAATCTTTCCAAATTCAACTTATTCACCATCTCTTCTGAAACAAGATTATCCGAAATACCACTATCAATAACAACTTTACAACACTTACTGGATACCTTACATCTGCTCTTGAACAAATTCTTCCTCTGCAAGGGCTCTTCATCTCCTCCAGTATGACACAAATCTCTCCTCATCATCAACGGTTCTCCATCTTCCGGTTTATTGTCTAATCTGGTGGGATTTTCTTCCAGCATGATTGCTCTTTCAGTATTCTCTGTCTTCTTACACTCAAAAGCATGATGTCCTTCTCCTCCACACTTATAGGAAGTTCCTCTAAATGTTCTCTTGTCTTGTCTCCCAAAATTCTCATTCTGGTAGCCATCGAGTTCTCTCCTCTAGTAGAAAATTCTATCATCTTTCTAGTATGAATTACCTTCTGTGTTCACTTCCTTGTCCTTGTTCTGATCTATATAGGTTCCTCTACCTTTGGTATATCCTCTTCCTCTTTGAAATCTTCCTCTGGTAAACCTTCCACCCCTGCCTCTCTACCTCTGCTCATGTCTTTTGTTTAGCTTCTCTTATGCCTTTAGGGCATACTGGTAAGCCTCTTCAACACTCTCCAATTTTATCAAACTAAGTTCATCTTGTATAGACATCCGCAATCCGTTCAAATATCTTGCAGTTTATTCAACTTCATCATCAACATATCCAGATCTGATGCTCAACTTGTAAAATGCTTTGGTGTACTCCTTCACACTGGATTCCTTTTGTCTCAAATTTTGTAACTTCTGGAACAGATTCACTTGATAATCAGCTGCATAAATTTTGACTTCAACTTAGCAATCATCTAATCCCATGTCTTAATCTTCTCTTTACCTCTTCTATGTCTATCAACTTGTAAATTCTCCCACCAAAGAGATACATGACCTCTCAACCGGGTACAGGCATATTTCACCTTCCTCTCTTCTATAGTGTTTTCAAAATCAAAGTATTTCTCCATCTCTAAGATCCAATCCATCAATTCATCTGAATCCAACTTCCCATCATATTCTGGTGGGGTAAAATGAGGTTTAGTAATCTCCCTACTCAAAACCCTCAAAAACCTTTCCTCATCCGTATCAACTGCTGGTGGGTTTACTTGTTTTGTCGAGGCTTCTTCTCCTTCATCTTCACTTACATCTTCAATATATGTCAGCCTCTTCTCTGGGCTATCTCAATGACTTCCAACCAAGCTTCTATACCTCACAACATTTCCACCACAACATGATCTGCATTCTCACATGCTCCACCATTCCTAGCTCCTCTTCATGCCATCGTTCACGTTGGTCCTCTGCAGCTACAGGTCAGATCCACAATCTGCCACCCTGCAACAAAAATCTCAGGACACCCAACCTTCGGAATGAAAACTCGCTTTGAGACCACTTGAAGCAGTCATCGGTGAGGATGGACCTCAAAGAGATCAATCTAGACCAGTCAGCAAGAGTAAAACAATGAAAACACAAAGATATGATGGAGGCAATGCAGAACAAATTATATTATAACATGAAAATTGATTACAACCAACCAGTAACAACCGGGTTACAACATAACCAGCTCATAGGCCTGGTAGAACATACAGAATAGGTCACAATCGGGACCTTGAATCTTAAGATCTATCTTCTATGTGTAGTCTCGCTACTTGATTCTTTGATTGATTATATTTTAATGCACGATTCCAATTATATATACAATCCAAAGGATCCAGTCAACCCAAAAAGGGATCAAAACCCCAAGAACGAGACCTAATGTGTAAAATCAACAAGGTCAGCCTCTGCCAAGAGATTCCTCCAAAAAATCCAAAGGATGAAGTGTAGATCACGGGAAAAGGTCAACCACACGCCAAGGAACATCCGAATGAATGCTTAAGGCTCTGCAAGCTTCGAAAGGGGTTTCGGTAGATCACCAAAATAGGTCCAAGCAACCGGTAACAAGAAACTATCAACCGGTAATAGGAAACTGTCAAGGAAATCGATAGCAATATCTTGCCAAAAAATTATCTAAATGCGATGTGGTCTAGAAATAAGAAAGATGATCAAGCCTTCAAGAAGAATCCAACTCCACAGGATCCGGTGAGCCAAAACTGGGATACACAGAAAGAAAAGCTGAAACTACAAACAGAAAGCAAAACAGAAAGAAAATGTTTTTGGTTTATGCAAGATTGCTATGAACCGGGGATGCTCCTGCATCATTTTATCTTTTATCCAATCTATCTATCTGGTTGTCTATGGAGATGGAAACACCAAAACTGGGGTCTTACTGAGGCAGGCCCCTATACAGCCCCAACATTTTCCCCCGTCTATGTGTGCAGATGACAAACACGTTATGTGCAATCAAGAAGAGTCGTTGTTAACTTTATGTATATATTTTGTGTTCTCTGGTCATATAGACAATAGTGCGTTGCGCTAGAGTCTGCGTACCGCACTGGTGTCCCAGACCCAAGATCTCCTTATTTCTCTAGTATACTCTTCTCCTAATTTAGTGTTGTGTTGTTAGTTTAGATTCTCGTATTTTATCATTTTTATTCTTTAATCATTTAATTATTTCTCTATTAGTATAGTTTTATTTTGTTATCCCCAGGCTCACCCTTAGCGCCAGTATAAGTGAGGTAGCGGCGGATTGATTTGTTCTCTAGAATTTATCATCGTAGAGGTAACAAATCCCCTCTACAATTTATATGGCATAGCCAGAGCACTACATGGAGAAAGGCAAAAGTAGTTTGATTTGTAGATTAAATAAATATGTGTACGACATCAAACAAATTCCTAGGATGTGGTACCAAAAATTTGATACATATGTGTTGAGTTTGAGATTTAAGAGCATTTTAAATCAAATAATTTTATATTATAAAACTAATGCTAATAATTTCCTTTCTATTGCATTATATGTTGATAATGTGTTATTTTTAATAAAAGGAAAGATATGATTTTAGAAGTAAAGTCTCAACTTGCAATTAAACTTGAAATGAAAGATCTTGTCATAGCTAGACCATTCTCAAGATAGAAATTGGAAGAGTTGGAGTGAATATAAATCTATACCTTATCAGAGTTAGTATGTCAATTTAGTTTTACAAAGGTTTAATATGTCGGATTGTAGATCATTACGTGTTCGTCTCACAACTGGACCAAAGTTATCCACTTTAGATCTTCCAACATAAAAATCAAAGATGGAAAACATGTGTAGAGTGACTTACTAGAGTGTAGTTGGAAGTTTGACGTATTCTATGGTTTACACTAGACTATAAATTTCCCAAGTAGTGGGAGTTCTTTCCATTTATAGTTATAATCTTGATAGAGTTAATTTAGATGCAGTTAAAAGAGTCTTCGGATATTTGAAGGGTACCTCAAAGTATTCCTTGTATTCTCATGGTAATTTGATAGGATATGAGATTTCCCTTGATATTATTGGTTGTTCATTCAAACTAGGCAATTTATGTTGATAACATAAAATGCACTGATTCTTATGTATATACTTTATTTGGTAGTGCAATGAATTTGATGAGTAAGCAACAAGTTGTGGTTGTTTCATCCACTACTAAACCTATACACGCTTGTAAAAATGACATTTAGCTTAAGAGATTATGCTCGGATATTAGAATAAAACAAGGTATAATGATAGTTTATTGTGAAAATTAGAGTGTGATCATCCTAGCTAAGAATCCATCATTTCATGCCTAGACCAAGCACATTGATGTATAATACTATTTTGTTAAAGATATGGTTAAGGATGACAAGGTGGATTTGGTTAAGGTAGATACATTGATTAATGTTTCTTATCTTTTAACTAAAGTTGTTACTATAGAGAAGTTCAAATGGTGTTTAGAGTTTGTGAGCCTCTTGATCCTTGACAATCAAAACATGATGTTGGTACCCCTCTAGTTGCTCTTGTAAGGTATTTGATAAGGGAGACATTGTTAGTAAAATGATGTCTCAACCTTACAATAACAAATGGTTATGGTAACTTGGTGTAGGGAAATGGAGGTGATGTTGGGTGGAGTGAAACTTTTGAATTAGCATGAAGTGGGAAAAAATTAAACCAATCGCGTGTTAGTGGCAGTAAGTCTACTTCTTGTGAAGGTGTGGATGGTGGTTGTCATGCTATATATTTTAGGTGGGCCCTATATTTTGGAAATCAAGTATTTTTAATAGAATCCTTCATAGGTGTTAGTCGATGGGACTTGTCTTGTCTTCGAGGGGGGATCCAACATCCCTTTTCAGCTAGGAGGTTCATCATTTGATACCTCTTCCAAGGTCTTAGTTTCTGACAAGGATTGTAATGGTCAAAAAATCTCTAGAGATATTGTCAAAAAATTGAAATGGTCAAATATTTTTGGTGCTAGACCGAAAGGTAAAAATTCCTCCCTTTCAATTAGTCATTTTTATAATCCTGCAACTAGAGAGTTCTTTATTTTTATTCCAAACTATATTATTGAGAAGAGTGTTTTTAGTATGGAAACATATTTAGTGAGAAATTTTCTTGTCCCCCATCTGAACATTGATCCAGTATGTTCTTTAACTCTTAATAAATTGCATACCAAGGGCTAGGTTGATGTTTCCACTATGGCAAAAGGGTTTTCTTCTTTCTCCTTCACTTGTGAAGATGAATTGCTTGATGTGTTGATCGAATTTCCTTGGATTATTGGAAAATCTACTCTTTTTTCTAAAAAAATTGGAGCCAAGGTTTAATCCTAGTGATTGCTCCTTTAGTGTGACCCCTTAGATGTTGCTCAAGGTGTTGTGTTTGATATTACTAAGGGCTCTGATAGTTCAGAATTTTCTTAAGATATTGAGGTCATTGAAACAAATATTTCTCAAGGCTTTGTCATTTATTCTCAAGTTCCCCCGAATTCATTACCTTTTGAAGGAGGCCAAGCAACTTAAGATTAGATCAGGTAGACTGCTAAACATAAGGAGTTTTCTCTCAAGGATATTGTTATGAAGCTTCTTGTTGAACTTTTTAATTACAATTGAGGTTGAAATACTAATTCACAGCGCATTGATTTTTATCCACACTAAACAACCCTTCATGAACTAGAAGCTACATTTAATTATCAACCCAGGGACGTAAACTTGAAATGAGTTAGCACTGTATATGCACTATGGAATCCTTCTAATCTATTGTATCAGATGTGTATAGAAAATAAAATCAAATTAATAAATTGAATTGAAAACACAATAATTTTGGAAATAAAACTAACTACACATTAATGGTTGCAGGCAGATTGGTTATTTGCAACCGGAGTGGTTGCAGGCAGCAGACAGACTGTTCTAAAACTAATGAAATTAAATATGTTGAAACAAAACCTATCTTAACCAACTCACTAATGAATGATGATATGATGAATCAATAAGGATCCGATCAACTACTAAGAGGGGGGGGTGAATCAGTTGTTAGAATAACCAACTAAACTTTCACCAAACTCAAAGACAGTCTCTGGACTAACTGGTTCAAACACTGAACTACAAATTCAAACTGCTATGTCAGGTATATCGGTTGATTAGCATAACAAAATAACAGTAAACAAAGTTGAAAGTCTCAAACTATTTAACCAATACATCAAACCTCTTTACTAACATTAGTAAAAGCACATTTTAGATTACTGTCGGTCATCTTAACACATCTAAGTGGCTTTACCAGTTAAACAAATTAACCATATCAAAACATAATCACAAAAACCATTCACCACTTGACACAATGATTTTTGACGTGGAAACCCAAATGGGAAAAACCACGGTGGGAATGAATACCCACAAGTATTCTAAACTCTTCTGAAGTTCGCCCTATTAGGAGTTGAACCTTGTTAGAAACTTTACAAAAATGTCCTATTATGAACAGATCCTATTAAGGACCGCTCAGTTAAGGGATTGACTATAATGCCTTGTTAAAAGAAATACTTTGTTAGGAGTAACCTCGATAGAGGGCTTGAAATCCAAGCTAATGGATCACCTGGTTAGAGGATTTAGAAAGCACTACGCCTGTTAAAGCTTACCCGGTTAAGGGATTTAACTGTTATAATTTTTAGAGAACAATAGGGTTTTGTTGATCTGGTAAATAGCACTACTCTTCTTGATTATCCTTTTCATTCTCCTATCTGCCTTCAAACATACTACAAATACTCCTTCTGGTTTGATCACACTAACACTTAACCAAAATTGCCAACACTACAACAAAACAACTCATCAACCTTATAAGAAAAACAATAGGTCGGTAATACATCACAAACCTAAGATCTCATAAAGATTACAAACAAATCATTTCAAACATGACCATTGGATTACATAGCAATCATTGCACATTGTACAAGATAACCTCGACCACTCCTTGATCACCGCTTCATCGAATCTTGTAACTCATCACGTGGTTTCCTCTTCATGCTATGCACTCGCTCATTCCCAAGATAAAACAGTTATCTCTACGCACCAAAACAACTTTGAAACTCATCACGTGCATCATGCATACGTGGCATAATCATCTCTGATAACCATTCAATCATATATCAACACAACCGATTCACCAAGCTCCATCGGTTAGGGTTTGGCATATCAACAGGTAGGGTTACCAATTGATCTCACTGCTTCTATAGTAATATTGGTTTCCTTTACTTGCTCAACTACCAGTTGCAATACAACTCCATTACCGATTACAATTGACATCAATGACAACACAATAGTTCATCAATGCAATCTTCATGCAAATTCCAACAATATTCCCCTTTGGCATTGATGTCAATACAAATATCAATACCCTTTGATTGTGATGATTGAGAGTAATGCACATACACAGGTATAGGAATCCTGGTTTACATTTTACCATGTACTCTCCTTCAACTGAGTCTCCATGTCTTCAGCTGGTAACTGGCTATTGTTCTTCTCCCTATCAATCATACAGTTCTTCTCCCCCTTTGACAACAATGCCAAAGTGAAAGTAAAACATTCAGTGTCATACTTTACTATTCTACATCAAGTTGTTCCCCTTGTGGAGTAGCTCCACTCTACACCAATCCTGCTTCAAGATTCTTCAATTAGCTTTGAGACTGGTGTCTTCCACATCTTCTCAATTGACCTCATGTAGGGGCACAACCCCTAGCTGACCTCTAAGATACTCAAAAGTAGTCTTAGGCAGAGGTTTAGTAAAGATATCCACTAGTTGTTCCTTAGTAGATACATGCTCCAGTAAAACATCTTTACTCTGCACTTTCTCCCTCAAGAAATGATATTTCAGCTCAATATGCTTGGTTCTAGCATGCAACACTGGGTTCTTTGAAATATTTATTGCATTGGTGTTATCACATAAAATCCTTACCGGTTATGTGATCTTCAACTTGAATCCTTCTAGAATGTGTTTCATCCAGATTGCCTGGGTACAATTCATATACGTTGCAACATATTCAACTTTAGCAGTAGACTGTGATATACAACTTTGCTTCTTGCTGCTCCAAGATACAAGTCTTCCTCCAAGAAAGAATGCACCACCGGTTGTGCTCTTCCTATCATCAACATTTCCTGCCCAATCTTCATCTGTATAGACTTTCAAATCAAAGTTACCTGCATATGGATACCATAATCCATAACCATTAGTACCTTTCAAATATTTTAATATCCTTTTAGTAGCTACCATGTGTGTTTCCTTTGGGTTCTTCTGAAATCTGGTAACTAATCCAGCTGCATGAGCAATATTCGGTCTACTGTGAACAACATAATGCAATTTCTCTATCATAGACCTGTACTCATTTTCATCAACAGATGCAGCATCATCCTCCTTAGACAGTTTACAGCCTGTAACTATTGGTGTCCCAACTGGTTTACAGTCTCCCATACCAAATGTCTTCAATACCTATTTCACATATTTGGATTGTGTGATAAAAATACCACTCCTCATCTGTTGAATTTGCAAACCTATGAAGAATTTTATCTCTCCTACCAAAGACATATCAAATTCACTTTTCATCTCATTTGCAAAGTCATCACTCATGTCATCATTGCCTCCAAACATAATATCATCCACAAATACTTCACTAACTAATATCTTATCTCCTTCAGTCTTGAGATATATATTGTTGTCTTCACTAGTTCTCTGAAAACCTATCTTCACCAAGTGTGAATGTAGTATTTCATACCATGCTCTTAGTGCTTTCTTCAAACCATATAGTGCCTTGTGTATTTTGCACACCATATCCTTTGCATCAGTCAAATCATAACCATCTGGTTGTTCAATGTAGACTTCCTCTTCCAGTATTCCATTTATAATTGTTGACTTCACATCCATTTGACATAATTTGAATCCCCTATATGCTTCAAATTCAAGTAGAGTCCTAACACCTTCCAATCTAGTAACTGGTGCAAATGTCTCTCCATAGTCTTCTCCTTCTTCCTATGCATAACCTTTGCATACCAATCTAGCTTTGTTTCTGACTACTACTCCATCTTCATTTAGTTTATTCCTGAATATCCATTTAGTACCTATTACATTTTTGTTCATCGGTCTGGGTACTAGGGTCCATGTATTGTTCTTCTCAGTCTAGTCAAGCTCATCTTCCATAGCCTTGATCCAGTGATCATCTCCAAAGGCTTCCTTCGCAATTTTAGGCTCAATAGTGGAGATCATCCAAGAATTCTCTCTAATTCTTCTTCTGGTTAACACACCAACATCTGTATCTCCAATAATCTGATCAGGATTATGATTGAGTCTTACATACCTTGGGATAATATGATCATTATCTTCAGGCTCTTCTTCCTCACTATCTTCATCTTCTACAGAATATACTTGTTCTAGTTGAACTGGTACCGCAACATTCATTTCACCAACTTCTGGCTTCACCGGTTCTAGTTCCAAAATCAGAATGTAAGGTTCATCTTCCTTCTTCTCCTCACTGGTTTCTCCTGAAACTTCAGGACACTCATCTACTCACAAATCGACACTTTCAATGATCTTTTGTGTCTGGTTGTTGTAATATTTGTAGGCTTTTCTCTTGGTGGATTAACCAAGAAATATGTCTTCATCACTCTTAGCATCAAACTTACCAACATAGTCACCTCTCTTGATAAAAAATTTACTGTCAAAAACCTTAAAGTAACTGACATTAGGTGATCTAACATACCAGTATTCATAAGGAGTTTTATCCTTACCTCTTTTAACCAATATCTATTTCATAGTGTAGACAGTTGTGCTGACAGCTTCTCTCCAGAAATTTTTAGCTACACCTCCTTATATTAGCATCATTCTAGCAGCTGCAACAACTGACCAGTTGTTCCTCTCTACAATACTATTCTATTGTGGTGTCCTAGGTGCAGAAAGCTGCCTCTTGATTCCATTGTCTTCACAATATCTAGTGAATTCCTCTGAAGTAAATTCACCACCTTGATTAGTTCTTAAGCACTTTATCTTCTTTCCACTTTCCTTTTCAGCTAAGGCCCTGAATGCCTTAAACTTGCTAAAGGATTTTGTTTTGTCCTTCAATAATGTGACCCACATCATTCTTGAGCAATCATTGGTAAAGATCATAAAATACCACTCACCTTGAATACTTCTAGTCCTTATTGATCCACAGAGGTGAACCAAATCTAGTAAATATTCTGCTGAGAAAGATTTTCTCTTAAAAGTTGAGGATGTCATCTTTCCTAACTGACATTCCTTACACAGAGCATTCATCAGTTTGTCCAACTAAGGAAAACCTCTTACTGACTTAGACTTACTGACTTTGACAATGTTATCAAAGTTTACATGACAAAATCCCTGATGTCAAAGCAAACTATCTTTTACTTTAGCAATTAAACAATTGTTAACTTTAGGATTAAGGTGAAACAAGTTACCTTTTGTTTGCTTGCCGGTGCAATCAGTTCACCTTTTCTTCCATAGATTTTGCATATTCCATTCTTGAATTCCAGTGGATAACCTCTGTCATTGAGTTCAGCTACACTCAAAAGGTTGTGTTTCAATCCTTCAACCCAATAGACATCATATGCACTGCTCTTTCCATTAAGAGAAATGGTTCCCTTTCCTTTTACCATGCAGGGTGAGTCATTTCTAAATCTCACAATACCTCCATCAAATTCCTTCAAAGTAAGAAACTTACTCCGGTCAACGGTCATGTGGTGTGAACAACCACTGTCTATAATCCAATCATCAGAACTATCCATGCGAGAGACTAATGCCTTTTGATCTGATGTCTCCTCTTTAATGACAACAAAGACAATGTCTTCATTTGCATCTCCCTTAGATTCCTTATTTGTGATTCCTCCATCAACTGCAATGAGGCAATCTCTTTTACCTTTTCCTGTGTGTTTCTTGTACTTCTCACATGTATGCTCATTGTCTCCATTTGGACAGTTAGCTACAATATGTCCAATCCAGTTACATGCAAAACACTTCAAAGGTAATTTACCTTTGTACTTACTGGTACCTCTGGGTAACCACTTGGCCAACAATGCTTCAAGCTCAATCAAACTGTCTTCATCATCAACTTCTCTGCTAGATCTGGACTCATGACTGTGACTAGCTTCTCTGCTTTTCCTTACAGGTGGATTAGAAACTAAAGCTCTAAATGCATATTCAGATTTCTGAACACTTCCATCAAAACTATTTTATTCAAATGCAGTAAATTTACCAATGATGGAGTCAAGAGTTACCTTTGTTTTATCAATAGACTTTAGTTCCTGAATTGCTGCAACTCGGATAGCATAGACTGGTAGAAGGGTTCTCAACGCCTTACTAACCACTGAGGTATCCTCCACTTTACCACTAGCACTTTTGATCTCACTGACTATCTCCTTGATCCTCTAACCATACTATTGAATAATTTCACCTTCAACCATCTGCATGTCATCAAATTTACCTCTCAGACTCTCCTCTTTGGCAATCTTCACATTCTCATCACCACTATAAATGTCCTCAAGTTTCTTCCACACATCATAAGCAGTCTCCAAACCATGGACATCAACATACTTTGAATTAGACAAGTAACTGATAATGGCCTCCAATGCTTGATTATTCTCTTGTTGCTCCTTCTTTTTATCATCTAACATAATCCCACTAGGCAAGGTATATTTGGTAACAACATGTTCCCAATATTGACTTCCTAATCTTTTGATATATATCTTCATCCTATCACTCCATATTCTATATTTTTCCCTATTGAACTTTAGATCTTCTTTCTTCATCATGTTCTCCTAGATCTTTACCTCAAGTTGTTAGGCTTAGACACTAGAGGACCTGAAATGCTCTGATACCAACTGATGATATGATGAATCAATAAGGATTCGGACAACAACTGGGAGGGGGGGTGAATCAGTAGTTAGAATAACCAACTAAACTTTCACCAAACTCAAAAACAATCTCTGGACTCACTGGTTCAAACACTGAACTACAAATTGCAACTGCTCTGTCAAGTATACTGGTTGACTGGCATAACAAAATAATAGTAAAACAAATCTGAAACTCTCAAACCATTTAACCAATACATCAAACCTCTTTACTAACATGAGTAAAAGCACATTTCAAATTAGTGTTGGTCATCTTAACACATCTAAGTGGATTTACCGGTTAAACAAATTAACCATATCAAAACATAATCACAAAAACCATTCACCACTTGACACAATGATTTTTGATGTGGAAACCCAAATGGGAAAAACCACGGTGGGGATGAATACCCACAAGTATTCTGAACTCTTTTGAAGTTCACCCTGTCAGGAGACAAGCCTTGTTAGAAGCTTTACAAAAATGTCTTGTTAGGAATAGATCCTGTTAGGGACCACCCGGTTAAGGGATTGACTATAATGCCATGTTAAAAGCAATACTTTGTTAGGAGTAACCTCGATAGAGGGTTTCAATCCAAGCTAATGGATCACCTAGTTAGATGATTTAGAAAGCACTAAGCCTATTAAAGCTTACCTGGTTAAGGGATTTAACTATTGTAATTGTTAGAGAACAACAAGGTTTTGTTGATCTGGTAAATAGCACTACTCTACTTGATCAGATCCTTTTCATGCTCCTATTTGCCTTCAAACATATTGCAGATACTCCTTCTGGTTTGGCAATCCATCACACTGACACTTAACCAAAATTGCTAACACTACAACAAAACAACTCATCGACCTTATAAGCAAAACAATAGGTCGGTAACACATCACAAACCTAAGATCTCATAGAGATTACAAACAAATCGGTTCAAACATGACCATTGGATTACATAGCAATCATTGCACATTGTACAAGACAACCTCAACCGCTCCTTGATCACCGCTTCATCGAATCATGTAACTCATCAGGCGGTTTCCTCTTCATGTTTTGCACTCACTCATTCCTAAGATAAAACAATTATCTCTACGCACCAAAACAACTTTGAAACTCATCACGTGCATCATGCATACGTGGCATAATCATCTTCAATTACCATTTGATCATAGATCAACACAACCGATTCACCAAGCTCCATCGGTTAGGGTTTGGCTTATCAATAGGTAGGGTTACCAGTTGATCTCACTGCTTCTATAGTAATACCAGTTTCCTTCACTTGCTCAACTACCCGTTGCAATAAAACTCCATTACTGGTTACAATTGACATCAATGACAACATAATAGTTCATCAATGCAATCTTCATGCAAATGCCAACAATAAAAACATAATGAATAACAATGTAAACTATTGCAAATCTAAACTATGATGAAATCACGGTTCCTCAAGTGGCCCTTGCTTGAGTTCCTTCAATCTGTCATTTGCATTCCATCTTCAATAAACAAGCTTCAATGGTCAAATAATATTCTTATTGCAAATCAAATATTACATGGAAACATATCAGACTTGTTGATTGAACATAAATACCACTAACAAGACTCAACACTAACTGGATATTCTCTTAAAAAACTCTCAACACTCTTCTCTCTATGCTATTCTCAACACTACTAACTCACAACTCAACAAAATCTCAAATTTATGCTTGAGGCTTGAGAGTTAAGAATAATTACAAACTCAACAACTTATTAAAAAATTCATTTCTCCTATGATAGCAAGGAGATGACTTATTCTACACATGACTGATAATAAAGATTAAACTAACAAGATTTGAGAGAGTTCTAATCATTTTCAAACTCTTACAACTATAAAATACAGTCATGGTTGAACATTCGTACAAAGCATGTTATAATTATTTATGAATAATCAAATATTGTTTCCACAAGCTTATCCAATGTGCCTTGACTTCAATAACTCCAAATACATGAACTCGTGAAGAGGTAGAAGAGTACAAATTGAACTAGAACTCATTCCTTAAATGTTGCCTGGAAATTTGTCATTTTGTCTCAGTCAACTTCTAGTGACTTGTGCTCATTAACTATTACAAATCAGTTCCAACGGTTTAAAGGGTTTTTAGATCTCATCTTAGGCTTTCCAAATCATTTTGAAAATCTAAATTTAGTTAAGAAATAAGTGAGATATGTCCTTTTTATTGAAAATGGTTTTTTTAATTCTTTTGCACTTCCAGTCAACTACTACATCTGTCAATTCCCAACTTGTTCCTCCTTCCTTCTAGCTGTATGAATGACTCAAACCACTCACAAACAATATGTTAATTCTTCCAAAGCACTCTACATTTAATAATAACCATTTATTATAATATTTTACTTTTATTTAGCATCAACTAGATAGACATACAAATGAATATCCGATGCAGGAGCATCAGTGTAGTTCTTACCGGTTGAGTAGTTAGCAGTGGAATTGCTTGGAGATCGAGGCATTTCTTCTTGTTTGAGAGTTTAGCATTGTGGCTTTGGTTTTATTCCCTTGAGTTCATGGTATTTATCATTTTTGAGTTTCATGGCATTTGGATTTGAATCCGGTGAGATATCGATTTTGGTATTGGCTCGGTTGATATGTTCTTACCGGTTAGTCTTGCAGAGTGTTGAGCGAAGATGATTTTGCATTGCGGTTGATTTTAATGACTTGCAGATCATTGATTTACATTTCTTGTTCTTTGTCTGATGTTCCTGGAAGACTGCGTGATGTTTTGTGCATTGGAAGTTGTTCTTAATTATTTGATCCGACTTGTTATTGTTTACACGTTTCATGAACCGGTTGGTATTTGGGCCGACTTGATCAAGTTATTATTATTTGTAGAAAGTATAAATAGAAGTTTGTGAATAATTTGAAGGGAAAACAAACAGAAGATAGAAGATTGAAGTTCGAGATCAAGGAAGATGTAGTTTCCAGAGAGATTCTGGTCCGGGGAGACTGAAGCCAGGATGGCTGAAGTCCAGATCAATGCAGAATAGTGGAGCTGTTACCGGATGATGATTTGTTGAGAGGATGATCTGTGGATCATAGATCTAAGTTATAAGAGCTGTTTTATAATCCTGGGCTACGGTCCAGCATCTGGCATATGTAGTTCTTCAAACTGTTATCAGAATTATTTATATTGTTTACCGGCTATGTATTTTGTGTTGTTATCGGTTGTTCTTCCTGCTTTATCTGGTGTTGTATTACCAGTTACTGGTATATTTTGCATGGTGTTTGTGTTAGGCTACAAGGATGGGATGTCTTTCATTGGATCTCCCTACCTTGACTGCATCAAGTGATATCAGAGTTGGTTTGTGAACCTGTTGTTGGAGGAGGACTCGGTTATGCACCGGTTGGTTGGAGAGGAAGTTGAGGTGACTTGTGAACTTATCCAAATCAATGAACCAAATCGTGATGGGACTCACTTTTCAATTAACCTCGAGAGTCTGTTGTAGGAGCACCGGTGTAGTTCTTACCGGTTGAGCAGTTAGCAGTGGAATTCCTTGGAGATCGAGGCATTTCTTCTTGTTTGAGAGTTTAGCATTGTGGTTTTGGGTTTATTCCCTTGAGTCTTTGGTATTTATCATGTACGAGTTTCATGACATTTAGATTTGAATTTGGTGAGATATGGATTTCGGTATTGGCTCGTTTGATATGTTCTTATCAGTTAGTCTTGCAGAGTGTTGAGCGAAGATGATTTCGGGTTGCGGCTGATTTTTGTGACTGCAGATCGTTGATTTATGTTTCTTGTGCTTTGTCTAATGTTCCATGAAGACTGCATGATGTTTTGTGCATTGGAAGTTGTTCTTAATGATTTGAGTTGACTTGTTATTGTTTACACGTTTCATGAACCAGTTGGTCTTTGGGCCGACTTGATCAAGTTATTATTATTTGTGGATGGTATAAATAAAAGTTTGTGAATCATTTGAAGGGAAAGAAGACAAAAGATAGAAGGTTGAAGTTCAAGATCGAGGAAGATGTAGTTACCAGAGAGATTCTGGTCTGGGGAGACTGAAGTCGGGATGGCTGAAGTCTAGATCAGTGCAAAACAGTGGAAGTTGTTACTGGATGATGATTTGTTGAGAGGATGATCTACGGATCATAAATCTAAGTTGTAAGAGTTGTTTTGTAATCTTGGGCTATGGTCCAACATGTGGCATATATAATTCTTCAAACTATTATCAAAATTATTTATACTGTTTACTGGTTATGTATTATGTGTTGTTACCGGTTGTTCTTCCTACTTTATCTGGTGTTGTATTACCGGTTACCGGTATATTTTTCATGGTATTTGTGTTAGGCTGCAAGGATGGGTTGTCCTTCATTGGATCTCCCTACCTTGACTGCATCAATATCAAGCACCATTAATCCTAGTTAATGCTTCACAAAACAAAGTTAATGTTTAGAAATAACTTGGAAGGATATTGTAAACATGAGGTAAATTGTGATAAATCATAAAATAATATAGATAAATTATAGGCTCATTACCTCCTTAGATGATCAAGGTGCCCAAATCTTCAATTTCTTCCTCTATGTATCTTGAGAAAACTCATTTTAGTATGGTGAAATCTAGAAATAGGAGAAAACCCACTTCTCCAACTATGAGCCAAGGAGTGACTACTGGGAACAAACATAATACAAATTGTGGGTCAAAAAGTAGGGGAAAAGCAAGACCTTCTTCCCAACAAAGCAGGGATAAAGAGAGTAAGCTAGAAATTATTGAAGGCGCTAAGAAGACCTTGCTCGAGATGTTCTTTAAGAGCACACCTCGTAAATCCTAATGAAGATATTATCTTGGAATATTCAAGGGTTATTTAATCCTCATAAGCATTATCTTTTATCAAATCTAATAGGAGATAACAAAATTGATATTTTACTCATTCGAGAGACAAAGATGCAAAGTGAAAAGCTAGAAAAGATCAAGAATTATTTGTTTAAGGAATGCAGTCTTCATAGTTCAATGTAGATGGAGCTTCTGGTGGCATTGCTACATTTTGGAACTCAAGGATTGTTACGAGATTGCCTTTATTTGAAGAGTCTAATAATATTGCTACTAAATTCTTCTATTAGAGAGATGATTCCTCTAGGTTATCTCTAATATTTATGCTCCTAATGACAAGGTTGTGAGAAAAATGACTTTAGATTAATTTGCGCGATTTTAAAAATTGTTATTAGAATGATAGATGGTCGGTAATGGTAGATTTTAACACCCCTCTTGAGATGAAGAGAAATAGGGTGGTTCGCAAATCTCAGTAGATAGTATTTTTTATTTAATGGATTTTATTAATGAACATGCTCTATTGGACTTAGATATACATGGTGCAACTTTTACTTGGTCTAAAAAGCGTGAACAGGAAGTTCTTATCTGGGTAAAGCTTGATTGTGCCCTTATATATCTGGATTGGATTTTATCCTATTCATGCTCTCTCTTGGTTCTTACTAGATTGGTGTCTAATCATTTTACTATTTTCCTCTCATTAGATATGTTGGGGAGAAAAACAAAGTTTCCTTTTAGTTTTGAAAAAATATGGATTAAACATGTTAATCTCATAAATAAAGTCAAGGAGTGGTAGAATATAAAGATTGATGGTTTTTCTATGTTTAGAGTTGCCAAAAAAATTGCTTTTGTTAAAACTTATGTTCAAAAATGGAACAAATCCTTTATTGGTTAGATTTTCCAAGAAAAGGCTTCTATTAAGGAAGATTTTGATGGGGTCTAGAGGTTGATTGAAACTAATGGTTTTGATCCACTCGTCCTAGATCAAGAGAACTCTCTTTTATCTCATCTTCATAATATTATATCCAAAGAGGAAGTGTTCTGGAAACAAAGATTGATAGTTATATAGTTGTCGAGTGGAGACAGGAAGTATTTCCATCTTTCTACTTTGAAACATTGTGTTGCTAATCGCATTGAATCTATTCTTTATAATGGTGCTAATTAGGATAAGGAGGAAGATATTGTGTTGGTTGTCTTGGATTTTTTCTCTAACCTTCTTGTTATTGATCATGACCTAGATCCTGGTTGACAAGAGCATTTTCTTAATGTTATTCCTAATCTTATTTCGAAGGATATGAATAAGAGTCTTGGTTGTATTCCTGTGAAGGAATAAGTCAAAAGAGTTTTGTTTTCATTTGAAGGTAATAAAGTTCCCAATTTGGATGGTTTCCCTTTGTTTGTTTTTTCAGATCTTTTGGGATATTGTGTCCAAGGATGTTTTTGATGCTACAAAAGAGTTTTTTTGGAAGTTTAAATCTACTTGAAGAGCTTAATACTACTTTTCTAATTCTCATTCCTAAGAAGATTGGGGCTTTTGGATATTTTTAGTTGACTAGTATTTTCTCTAAGGTTTTGTCTTCTACATTGCAAGCTATTCTTCCTAAGATTAGCTTCATGCAACATAATTTTTCTAAGGTTTTGGCTTCTATATCGCAAGTTATTCTTCTTAATGCTATCTTCCTACAACATAATGCTTTTGTTCCCATGAGACAAATCATTGATTCTATTCATGTTATACATGAAAACATCCTTTCTTTGTAAGTTAATTTAAGAAAGTTGGTTATTTGATAAAGTTGGACCTCATGAAAGCTTATGACCAGGTAAATTGGAAGTTCTTGATTAGAGTTTTGAAATCTTTTAGTTTTGGCAATAAGTTGTTATAGATCATCTGGTAATTGATATCCTCCCTGAAATTTTCCATTATTATTAGCGGTTCCCCCTCTGGTTTTTTCTATGGTTTGAGAGGAATAAGACAAGGAGGTCCTATTTCTCCTTTCCTCTTTGTTACCATGGTTGAAGTGCTAGGAAAATTCATTCAAAAGACGATCAACGAAGGTGTTCTTAAGGATTCATCAATGACACTATTATTTTAGGGGAAGCATTTGTGTGAGAATCTAAGCATTTAAAATCTACCTTGCTTAATTATGAAGCTACCTTTGGTAAAAAGGTTAGCCTTACTAAAAGCATCATTTTCATCTTTAATACTCCTGAACCAAGAAAAAATAAAATTACTAGTATTCTCTTGTGTTTAGTGGGTGAACTTATTTCCTGTTTCTGTGGGTTGCCTTTATGTTCCAATAATATCATTGATTGATTTTGGTGGGGGATTCTAGATAGGTTCCAATCTAAGCTTGCTAGTTGGAAAGGTGTTTTGCTAAGTAGAGATACTAAGCTCCAGCTGATTAAAGTCATTGTTCAGAATCTACTTGTTTGTGCAATGAGCCTCTTCAAAATTCTCAAAAAAATCTTGGATAAGATTGAGCTCATCCAAGGGAATTTCTTGTGAGCTTGGATAGAAGAAAGAAAAAGATTACACCTAATGGTTTGGGACAAGTTTGTTGACTTAATAAGCTAGGAGGACTTGGGATCAAAATAATCAAGGAATTTAATTATGCCCTCCTTGACAAACAACTATAGAGACTTCTTTTTGATAACATTGAATTGATGCAAATTTATAGAAGCAAATTTATTAGAGGTTTGATAGTTTCAAAGATTTTATTATTGCTTAGCAGGGTCTCTCTCTTGGTTTGGCCCTTTGGAACTATATGATGAATTCAAGGATTTCAATTTCCAAATCTTTGAGATGGTCTTTGGGGAATGGTCAAAATATTATTTTTGGGGATGACTGGCAAATCGGTAACTATCCTCTCAAGGATGTCTCATGGGTGAATCCCTTTAGAGATATTTGTATTAGGGCTTTTGGCTTCTTTGTTGTTAATTATTTTGTGGATGGTAATTAGAAAAATCTTTTGACTTTCGACCCATCTTGTTGATTTTCAATAATTGTTGCCTTCGGTGCATGTTCCTACTTCTTTCATGTTGGATTGTGTGGTTAATATTTTTTCCTCCAATAGTAAGTTCTCTGCAAATTCTAATTTTTTATCAATAGTCAGATCATCAAACTCCCCCTCCTTTTTGGGCCTCTCTTTGCAATTCTAAGTTGGTTCTTGAAATCATTATTTTTTTGGCTTTTGGTTCCAAATAAAGTGCTAACTATTGATAACTTATGCAAAAAGGGGTTTTTGCTAACTAATAGATGTTGTCTCTATGAGATGGATTTAGAAAGCCCTTTTCATCTCCTTTTTGGTTGTCAAGAATGGTTGGGCTCATGTTCTTTCTCTTTGGAACTTGAATTGGATCTTTCCTAATTTATTTTAGGATGTCTAGTCCCAATTGATTGCTCCCTCTAGAAATCCTTCTCTATTGTTTCTGTATATGGTGAAAAGTGATGATGATAAACTATTGTAAAACCATAAAGATTCAACCACAAACAATCTAGGTCCTACAATGAAACATTCACCAATACCAATGGAGATACCTAAGATCATTCAAATCAACAAAATAAAGCAATATTACCATTCACATGTCAAGTAGGGTTTCAATCTCCATTGTCTCCTATCTCCATTGATTTCTTTTTGATATATTTGCTCTCAAATTTTATGTGTGCATAAGAGCTCAACAAAGAACGAATTGTGATTGATAGATTGATCACAAGAAGGCTTAATTGATGCAGTCATTAGGTGATTAGATGATTAGGGTTGATAATGGAGAGTAACCTCTTATATAGAAGACACTTTAGGAAATAAAGGGATAAGATTAAGAGGTGTAAATATTGTTGGAATAAATAATTCATATATTATTTATTCACTTAATTGCATTAATTCACTAAATAACTGATGCCTTAGTTAGTAATTAATTATTGGCATTTATTAGTTAGTTAATTAAGTAATTAATATTTATCTCCATGCATAATGCAAACTAGGAAAAGCAAACTATGTTTAGAATTTTAAGAGTTTCATGCATTAATTAGTAAATTATGCTTTTTGTGTATACATGATTGATTCATGCATTGTGTTTCAACTCCCAGCCTATCTTGTAAAATCCACTATTTAGGGTTTATATCTTTAGAGTTGGATTTCTTTATAAAGATGTCATATCCTTCATTGTAATCAAACAATTTCAAAGCAATACATTTGATTATTGTTAATTATCTTCAATTCTCTTTGTTGTTGATTTTTCTCTTATTGTGTGACAGGTATTCTTGTAGAAGATAACTGGGCTTGTGGGATTTGCATTTCACAAATTTTAACATGGTATCAGAGCTCCAGATCTGAAGATTCTTGTTCGCTTTTTTGGAGATTATTTGCATTACATAGTAAGTTTTTCATCTTGGGTTAATTTGGATCTCACCATCAGTTCTAGAAGGTTTGATAAAGTCAGGATTGCCTTTCGTTTCGTTGAAATCCGATATACAGAGTCCATTTTGCAAGGGTTCGAAGTTCGAGGGTTTTTCTCTGTTCCAGAGGGTACTTGAAAATTTGTAGTTTTTTGGGCCCAAAAGGACCTCATGGTTGGATTCAAAAGGCTGATTCCATGAATTTTGATATATAATTTGCCTATTTTCGGTATCAAGGGCATCTGGGGCATGATTTTTTCATTGGCATGCTTTTCGAGGCACGAAAATCCGTATGGTCGTACTTGTACCTGCGTCAAAAATTTGTCATCAAAAAATAAAATAAAATAATTTTTTTTTAAGGGATTTTGATTTTCGGCTGCTAACATCAGCAGTATAGTCATCATGCATGGCCCTTCTTTGACCCTCTTTATGCCCTAAAGAGGTGGTTTTTTTGTTTTGGTCATAACTTGGTCATACGGAGTCGAAATTGGGAAAACCATATATCGTTGGAAAGCTCTTTCCGAGACCGATCCAAAGATGGAGGTATGTTTTTATGATTTTTTCATTTTGCAATATTTTTTTCCAGTTGAATTTAGAAGTTGCGGTTTGCACTCCCGAGGGCATATCTTGTGCATCTTGACTCCATTTTTCGCAAACGAGATATCGTCAGAAAGGTGATTCAGCGCTCTATCCATATATCAAGTCTAGTTTTTACAAATAGATTTCCATCCTACTACCTCTTCTTTTTGAAGTAATATGTGACTTCCTGGCCTTATTCTGCCCTCCTATGATCCGAGCTCCATGTTTTTGGCACATATCTCTATTTATTTTAGCATCATGGAGAATAGCATTTAGATTCAGTGTACCTGTCTTACTCTCCCTTGTAATAATTATGAGGGGGCTTCTACTGTTGTTTCTAATGCTTCCTTGGTTTTGCATTAGAGTGTCCTTTTTATTCAGTACTTGTTCCTATGTACTAGGAGATGTAGGGCCATTTACCCATGCATTGTCAGTGACATAGAATACTTATCATATCAACACTCTAGCATTCCTATTTCCAGAGGTTCTTTTTTCAGCATCATAGCAGTCATTCTATGATAGTGTTTGCAGCTTCTTCATGCTTCAATGTTTCTTCATGCTTGTCTTTGTGTTTCTCTTTTGGAAAGGAGTTTTGTTCCATTCAGGGTTTTCTACTTTGCTCTATTTCTGAGAAACTTGCATGTTTGTTCATGGGTACCTCATCAGGCTTTAGGCCAGGACCCATCATGCATTCATCTTTGCATGTTTTTCCTACATCTTTGCCTCTCTCCTAGTTGTGCATTCGGGGGGGTGTTGGATTCAATAATTCATATATTAAATATTCACTTAATTGCATTAATTCACTAATTAATCGATGTCTTAGTTAGCAATTAATTATTGACATTTATCAGTTAGTTAATTAATTAATTATAAATAATTAATTAATATTTATCTTCATGCATAATGCAAACTAGGAAAAGCAAACTATGTTTAGAATTTCAAGAGTTTCATGCATTAATTAGTCTATTATGATTTTTGTGCATACATGACTGATTCATGCATTGTGTTTCAACTCTTGGTCTATCTTGTAAACTCTGCCATTTAAGGTTTATATCTTTAGAGTTAGATTTCTTTATAAGGATGTCATATCCTTCATTGTAATCAAGCAATTTCAAAGCAATACATTCAATTATTGTTAATTGTCTTCAATTCTCTTTGATGTTCAATTTCTCTTATTGTGTGACAGGTATTCTTGTAGAAGATAACTGGGCTTGTGGGATTCACATTTCATGAATTCTAACAAAGATAAATGGTCGGCTATGATTAAAGGGTAGGTAGAGGAAATAATTAAATGATAAAGGGGGTAGGTAAGAGAAGAATTAAGAAATGAATGACATGTGTCATGGGTAGAAAAGGCTAATGAATTAATTAAATAAATAAATATCTATTTAATTAATAGAGGAAGTGGGATCAATTAAATAAATAAAATATTTATTTAATTTAGGAAAAGGACAATTTAAAAAAATAAAAGTATTTATTTAAATGAGGAAAGACTTAGAAGAGGATTAATGAATTAATTAAATAAATAAATATTTATTTAATTAATAGAAGACTTAGGATAAAATAATTAAATAAATATTTATTTATTTAGACCGGACAATTTTAGGTGTCTATATTTTGCCCCTCTTTGAGACAATGCAGCTTGTCACGTTGGCTCAAAGAAGATAAGATAAACTAATACAAAGTTGCCCCATGATGGGAATAATATGCCCCCTCGAGAGATTGAATGAAAATGTTTGAAAAGATCGCAAACAATCTCTCGATAAGAAAGAAAGGCTAGAAAGGACTGACAAGATAGGGTGACAAGGTCATGCAGAAAAAAGACTGACTCAAGAGGAATCAACAAAATCGTGTCTGTCTTAAAAGGCCAAAATTGATAGCTTTGTGATGAACATACACTATCAATTGGATAAGCTGCTGAGAGGATTCACTCAAACAAGTGCCCTACGGAAGACAAACTAAAAATAAGGCTAGAATTGACAATTGTGTGATAAACATACATTGCCAATTGGATAAGTTGCTGAGAGGATTCACTCAGCAGGTGCCCTAAACAAGACAAACTAGAAAGAAGACTAGAATTGACAATTTTGTGATAAACATACGTTGCCAATTGGATAAGTTGTTGAGAGGATACACTCAAGCAAGACCTCCTAATAGGACCAAGTGCAATGTGATGAACATATACACTAGGATAGATCTTGATGAGAAACACCTTGTGATGGACATAGGTACCACTAGGCTAGGATAGGATAGGATAAGCAACACTATGTTATGAACATGAGTACCACTAGAATTGACACGATTTATTTGATTGGATGCAGGAGTACTTACCCCAGATTGAGTCTGGAGAGCGATTCCCTATGACACAGTGCTTATGAATAGATTTAACTGCTAAGGACCATGCCACAATCAAGGCGATGGGATTGAGACACAATATGTATATGCTTGAGATTTGGGCAAACACAAGACTGTTAACTCCTGCAGGGTCTGCAAGAGGGGACAAATGAGATGATCCAGGGGTTGGTCCTTTGGGAACTCAGATTCATAGCTCTCTTGGATCCCATTTTGTATCAGTTTTTGTATAATGATGTAGACACTGTTGGGTAATTTTGTAGCCCTATATGATATTTACGTCATTGTATCATGACACTTATTATTATTTTTTGATATATATGAGATGATTTATCCTTACGGTAGCTATATGCATGTGTTCCTATGTGATGTTGTATATGCTTTATGATGATTTTATGATGCTTATGATAATGATTATGATATGGATGCAAATGTGTACATGATGAAATGCAATGTATTTTTGTTCTTTTTTTTGGGTTTATATGTACTAAATGCATATGAGTATATGGTAATGATATGATATGATTATTTACAGGATGAGATGCATGATGTGTTATTTTTTTGGCATTTTATGTTTTATATGAGAATGAAAATACTAACCAATGATATATGCAAGATGTGATGTGATTGTGATATCTATATGCATGTGTATTATGTGCTAACATGTAATGATGCAAGTGAAAGCTATATGAAATGCATATTTTTTGGTGTGTCATTATACTTAGTCATATGATAGTGGGCTACACGAACTCAGTGAAGGACGATGGAGGACAATCACAAAAGGAGGATGGAAGGTAGAATATATGGAAGTGAAAGAGCTTCTTGTGCTTTTTCATCATCGAGATTTATTATGGCAAATAGGTTATGACAATCGAGGTATAGGTTATGACAATCGAGGTATAGGTTTGACCCCGAAAGTCATTGTACCCGTTTGCATGGAGATCAGATAGTCGCAAACAAGGAATGCCCCAGTTCATACTAGAATCATGATGTCCTCATATCCTTGGACAAGTCATAGCGTTACTAAGAGACAATCCACAAACATCAAAACAATAGGTGAACATATCCCATCCTCGCCTTTCTAGTCAAGGACATCTTGGAGATATAATCTCTAGTCAGAGACATCCTGGAAAAGCTAAAAGACATGTCAGCAAAAAGATAAAATCAAAAGAAAACCAAGAATTGACACCAACATGCAATGAAATCCTCAAGTTATTTGTGCTTCTTGCCACATCTGTTAACATGTTTGATTTGGTCACAATGTTGTTATTCTAATAAAGGACACATAATGCTGAAAAACATGTTGTTGCCAAAGTCTACTGAAAGATTTGATTTGTTGAAAGCCCACTACTGCTTGTGTCTCATGTGAAACTGATTGAATCCAAGCTAAATGAAAGCTAAATGAAAACTAAGTTGATTTATGAATTAAATATGCAAAGCTTCTTTAAAATTTCCTCGATAAACTACAACACAATATTAGCCTCATAACGATGTAAAATTCTCAGATGCTGATTGAAGAATGAGAGCCTGAATTTATAGGAAAATCAACAGGGAGACCAAAGGTCGGGATTGATCTTTAATGAATGGTCTAGATCGATTCGAAGGAAGCACAATCCAAGTGAAATGATTTGATTGGCAAATTTAATTCCATTTTGGAGAGATAAGATTGAGTTCAAATTAGCAACTTAGATTCTTTTCATTTTTCTTGAGTTTAGTCGATTTGTTTCCTTTTTTGAATTTTTGTGCTCATAATTTCCAATCTATTTTTCAAATTAATTCCTCTTTCTTGATTTGTTTCCTTTTTTTGAAGATTTATGACAATTTTTATTATTTATTAAATATGGAAAAGATATTTAATTAAATAAATAAGATATTTGATTTTAAAAAGATTTTCTATTTTGAATTTTGAATTTGATCAATTAATTAAATCAGAATTTAATTAATTGTAATTGCCATGTTGCAATTTTATACCTTAGGAAATTAATTAATCAGGCTCTCATGATTTATTTAAATTGATTATTTGATTGAGGACCTTGATGAATTTTATTGAATTTAAGCACATTAGTCGAGATTAGGGGCCCATGGTTTTGGATGACCATTTTTAGGGTATTACATTTGCCCCTCTTTGAATTGATGTGCGAGCAACGCGTTGATTCAAGGAACAATTGATGTCTAGGAGATACCAGTTCTAAACTTGATTGATCATGAACCAGATGAAAAGTGAGGTATTCAGTTTGTTTTGAAGCAATGAAACTAAACAGACTGATTGAAAGCAATACCAATCTCGAACTTGATTGAACTAGGACTGATCAAGAGCAAAGATACTGAACTTGAACTTGATGGATCAAGAAGCAGATCTTACTGATCTAGAACTTGATTGAACTAGACACGGTGAGTGAAGATAAGCTATCCAACTTGATTTGATGCGATGAAACTAAACACCTGCTTAGATTGAGCGTGTGATCAAAGATACTCTTTAAACCCTTGATTGAGTTTAAATGAATAATCAGCTTGATGAAAAGCGATGAAACTAATTAATGTTAAGAGACTGATTTAGATGAAGACAATATCAGCTTCATTTGATGTGATGAAACCAATATGCCCCTAGAGATTAATTTGATTCAGATGATCGATAAATCTCAACTTGATATGAAGTGATGAAGCTTAGATGCCCCTAGCGATAAGGTCTTGTTTGATGTTCAGTAAAGATTAGCTACTCAACTTGTAATGAATATTTTGAAAGAAATTCTTGACTTTGAGGAAGTAATCACTGATGCTGATGATGTCATGAGTATGCCCCCTCGGGAGCAAAATCGAAAGATCAACAAGTTGTGCAGCAATTTCAAGCAATTTGATAAAAAAGATTAAGCGATTATTGATTTGAGTGCAAAGAATGATTCATAGGGCCATTTGAATATTTAGCGTTGATTGATGAGAAATTGAGCACAAATTGAAGAAAAGAATGAGCATTTGATGAAAGTGCTAATTGGTCATAGTTGTGTGAAATTGACTAGGAAGATGATCTCAGATTTCGATTTTGATCCCGAAAATGGAATCAGGACAATCAAGTTAACCAAGGGTGCAGTTTTCACGCCAATCAAAGCAAGTTAAAAATTAGGGTTTTGACTATATAAAGCCTAGAGGGGTCATTTTCAAGTCATTTTTACCTCCTCAGTTAAAAAATTTGAAAACCTTCTAGGGACGCGCTAGCAACGTCACAACGTGAGGCCCTACATCAGTCGAACACTGGTATTATATGAGAAAAATTATTCAATAATTGAGAAAGCTTGCTTAGCAGTTGTATTTGCATCACAAAAGCTAAGACACTACATGTTAGCTCACTCCATCAAGTTAGTAGCTAAGATTGATCCACTAAAATATCTTCTTAGTAAAGCTACCCTCAATGGTAGACTGGCTAAATGGGTCATGGTATTGACATAATTTGATATTAAATATGTGGAAAGAAAAGCTATAAAAGGGCAAGCCATAGAAGATCAACTTGCAGATGCCCCTCTAGAAGATGATCAACCCTTGAACATCGAATTTCCAGACAAATCAATTTTGCATCTCACTCAGAGATCCTGGAAGATGTTCTTTGATGGATCTTTCACCCATCAGGGGTTGGGAGTTGGAATTATTTTCATTACTCCTCAAAAATACTCCATACCAAAGGCGTACAAGTTACTCTTTCCTTGTACAAATAAAATTCTTGAATATGAAGCCTTGGTAAATGGGATTAAGTTGGCACTTGAATGGAATGTCACAAAAATGCACATACATGATGACACTTAGTTGGTGATCAATCAAATCAATGACCTGTATCAGACCAGAGATGAAAAGTTGATGCCTTATAAAAGAATGGTGGACAACTTAAAGAAATACTTTGTGTTCATCTCATTTGAGAAAATTCTAAGGCCAGCAAATAGAGTAGCAGATGCTATGGCAACATTGGCATCCATTCCACAACTACAAGAACTAGAGTTTCGCTATGCATTTCTGGTGGAAGAGCTTTTCTACCCTGCATATGACTCCCTTGACTCCCAGATGGTTTGCGCTATTATGGGACAAGACTCATCCTGATACAACCATATCTATTCCTATCTCCAAGACCAAGCTATCCCAGAAAATTTCACCCGTAATTAAAAAAAATGTAACCTAATCCGTAATGCCTCACATTATGTCGTAATTGCTAACGATCTATATAGGCAAAGGTTAGATGGTGCCTTTCTTAGGTGTTTAGAATTGGAAGAGTCTCAACAAGCACTATCTGAAGTCCATGATGGTATTTGTGGATCTCATTCAAATGGCTTAACATTAGCACGTAAATTGCTAAGGGCTGGCTACTACTGGTCTGATATGGAAAATGATGCTTTAAAATATGCTAAGACGTGTCAAAAATGGCAATTACATGGTAATCTCATACATGCCCCGACAAGGGAACTCATTCCCTTTCTAAATCATTGGTCATTTCAATAATGCGCTTTTGATTTGGTTGGTCATATTTATCCAGCTTCTTCAAATGGACATAAATTCATCATTACTGCTACTGAGTACTTCACAAAGTGGGTCAAAGCGGTTCCGCTCATCAAAGTAACTGGGAAACAAGTAGCCATGTTCATTTTGAATCATATAATCTGCCATTTTGATTATTTGATTCAGGACAATGACAAATTTTATTGAATTTAAGCACATTAGTCGAGATTAGGGGCCCATGGTTTTGGATGACCATTTTTAGGGTATAACAATTAGGTGATTAGATGATTAGGGTTGATAATGAAGGAGACTATCCTCTTATATAGAATACACTTTAGGAAATGGAGGGATAAGATTTAGAGGTGTAAAGATAAATGGTCAGCTAGGATTAAAGGGTAGGTAGAGGAAATAATTAAATGATAAAGGGGGTAGGTAAGAGAAGAATTAAGAAATGAATGACATGTGTCATGGGTAGAAAAGGCTAATGAATTAATTAAATAAATAAAAATCTTTTTAATTAATAGAGGAAGTGGGATCAATCCATTAAATAAAATATTTATTTAATTTAGGAAAAGGATAATTTAAATAATTAAAGTATTTATTTAAATGAGGAAAGACTTAGAAGAGGATTAATGAATTAATTAAATAAACAAATATTTATTTAATTTATAGAAGACTTAGGATAAAATAATTAAATAAATAAAATATTTATTTAATTAGACAGGACAATTTTAGGTTTCTATAGTTGCTTTGGTCCTTGATCATTCTTCATGATGCTTGGAGGGTTTGGAAAGAGAGGAACAATAGGATTTTTAGGGAGTCTTTTTTGACTTCCAGAGACTTCCTTTTAAAATATGCAACTCTATTAAGGAGAATTTCTTAGTTGGGATTTCTAACATTAATTTGGATGGTCCAAAAGTCTTTATTTTTTATTATGATCTACAGGTTGTTAAGAGATGCAATCTTCCTTTTGATATCATCAATCCAATCTTCAAAGTGAAGCATTCCAAGGATAATATGGTCTGGTGCACTCCTCTGAGGGATTATATCAAAATTAACTTTGATCAGGTGGTTTAGGGTAACTAGGGGTCTGCAAAAAGTGGGGGAGTGTTACAAGATCATAATGGTAGGTTTGTTTCAGCGGTGGCACTTCCCTTGGGTACCCAAACAAACCACTTCATTGAAGCAATTGTAGCCTATACTGAATTGAAACTGGTCTAGACTCAAGGGTTTAAGAAGATGCGGATTGAGGGTGACTCCCTAAATATCATTAATTATCTTATTTATAATTTCAAAGCCCATCTTGGACTACTAAAGATATAATAAGGGATTCAATTATTATTTTCAAGTCTTTTGAAGAGTGTCATAACTCCCATATTTATAGGGAGGGCAATAAGCTTGCTGATTATTTTGAAAACGAGGGAGTTTCCAACTATGAAGCATAGGTGGGATTCCCATGACCCCCTACCCCTTGATGTTAAGGTCATCATTAATCATGAGAGTTAGCAAAGTTAAGGTGGCACTGTCATTAATGGGTATGATTAATAGTTATCATTTCAAGGTGATTTTCACATAGATTTTGGGTAATATTTTGGGCCTCTTTCTTCTCTATCTAGCAGTTGGGTATGCTTTGTTTTAGTCTGCCACTTCTTTGTTCTATAGTTTTATCGATCATGGGTGGTGATAGGAGTCATGTCGAGCCAATTTCTTATGAGGGGATGAATAGTAATGCTCAGGTCTAAAAAATTTTGGTTGAAGGAGGGGTTACTCCTTATTTAGAGAGGCTTCATGGATATAGCCCACAAGTTCTGAGGGATTTTTTCAAGGATTGGAAGAATTACATTGTGTTTGTTTATAGAAAGGAATTAAAGATTTTGAAGGAATTTATTAGGAAAAATTATGGGTTATCTGCTTAAGGTAGAAAGACTTTTAGAGATAGAAAGGCTTCAAAGGTGGCAATGAACAAATTATTGAAGAAGAATGAGAGAGATAAATTGGTCAAACTCTCCTTGAGTAGATATGATAAGGGATCCATCTAACCAATTTGGGTTGACAATAGTGATGGCAGATTCACTTCTCTGTTTAGCTATCACTTTATATTTCTCAAATCACTTTCGTCATAAACAAGTGGTTTCCTTTCCTTTTTATCTACTTCCTTCTCTTGAGGTTGGAATTGAAAAACAAAGAAAGAAAACTAAGCTCCGTATTATTCATGAGGTATTGATTTTGTTAATTATGGAGTATGGGAAATATTTGTCTATCCCTGTTGAGCCTAAAAATAATGCAAAAAAGTGTAAGAAATATAGTTAGTACCGAGTGCACTACTCAGATATGAGCATTGATACTAAAGATAAAGCAATGGAGGAGGACGAGTAGATTTTCAAAGGAGGGAGTGAAGAACACAAGTGATCACTGAAAAAGGGATGAATCAATGATATTTAAAAAATTTAACTCTAATTGTGCATACATAAAAGCTAATGCCAATAGATGAAATGCATACACACACACACACAGATAAATCACACAACACAAAGATTTACGAGGAAAACCCAATGTGGGAAAAATCTCGATGAGAATAGTTATTGGAGTCTATTGCTCCAATCTAGCGTCACAAAAAGAATCACTTATACAATATGTTTAGGGCACCAACCCAAGGAGTACCAACTCAAGGAGCATTGACCCCTTATTTAGAGCACCTACTCAAGGAGCACCTACCCCTGCTCTGAGCATCCACTCAGAGAAAATACAATGAAAGAAAAGATTACAAATTTTGTTGCCTTGTTACAAATGTATTTTGTAACACTCTGTTTATCCTCCTCTTCTGCAATTCTTAACTCGTTGCACCCTGGTTCACTTCTTTTCATCAACTCTCTGTCTTCTCCACTCTTTGATTTCTTCCTTTGTATATTTCAGTCTGCTCACAACTCTCCACTTACTGCTCTAAAATTTCACACACCCCTTTGTCATTCGGCAATCACATTCCCTTTTTTTTATTACACTGATAATTGTTTTGGACACCAGCTACTTGTCTTTCTCTCAACTGACTCAGCTACCACACTTGCCTCTATCAAATCTCATTTACTACCCTGCTCAATCATCTCTACCCCAGAGAATTTTATTCCCTTCAATTCTACATTTAAAAATTATTCATTTTGTCTTTCTAAGATTTGGTCTATACAAGATTGGATTCGCTTACTTGGTTCAAACATCTGCATTAAATGACTCTTCTCTGATTTTTGCTTGTCCACTATACTCGGTTTGCTATAATTAGCAAATTCAATCTATCTAACAGATTTGATTCTACCTCTGTCTATCACCTTGATCCCTACAACCATCTACAATTGATTTCCCATTCATGCATTCTTCTCTCTTTCTCGACTTGCTATCCATTCTAAAAAGATTGCAACCTACCACATTTGGTATGTCCAAGTGATCCCTCTCCGTCAGCAATGTTTCTCCTTTCATCCAAGTGGAAACTGATTAGTCCTACAAGCTCCACGTCCACCGCATTTCCTTCTTTGTCATTGGGTCAACCATGGTCAACTGCCCACATGGACCATTCATCTATCGACATGCAATGGAAGGGCTAATTTTGTCAAACTATTCCATTTGAAGAATTTCGCCAAGACCCGACACCTATCACACTGAAAAAGCATCATTTAGATGTATCTCCCACGGTCAACAAGATGTAAGATCGGTTTTGCTGAAAGGGCAAGTTATGTCGAAAAGACAAGCGGTGTCGACAAGATAGACCACAAGTCACACCGAAAAGGACCATTTCGGTGTAGCATGAAACGACGTCCAGAGGAGGAAGTGGTCTTGCCGAAAAGGCAAGTTATGTCGAAAAGGCTTTTTTGTCGGCCCACCACCACGGGGCCCATAGAACGGGAGACCCGACCAACCACCGCCACGTGTTACACCCGAGTATAAAGGAGAACTGGGGACCCACCGACACACGTGAACCAAATAACTATTGCCACGTGGAAATCATTTCTCACCACACCCAACTCGAGACTCGGTCAAACACTGAAGACTTCCCTGCCAGTGGCAAGTGCAATAATCGACGCACTAAAGAGGCCCCACACGTATAACTCACCATCGCGTAACTCCAAACTGTTGCTGACACTTGGAGACAATGACCCTGATCAAGGCTCCACCAACAAGAGGGAATGATTTCATTGTAGCACACAAGATCGCAGAGAGGGGAAGAGGTTTCACCAAAAAGAAGGATGTCACCAAGACCAAAGACATATCACACCGAAAGGGAAGCATATCGGTATAAGGCTTGATGTCTGCGAATGCAAATAACAATCATGTCGAAGTGCGAGGTTGCCTAGATAGTTTTTTGTCACACCAAAATCTGCAGAAAGAAGGATTTTTGACATTTTTAAATTCTGTAACTTGCACACATCAATGGTGATGAATCAAGCACACTATGGGACACTTTCAAAACATGAAACCACCTTGTGTACACCTCTGCAACACTTGACATCACTTCATTTGTGCCTACCAGTTCCTTTGCACCCTGCAATGTTTGTGTATCATAACACGATGTGTTATGCACAACTACATGCTCGACTGCATAACCTACATGTTATGTGCTTCATCTATCTTCGTGTTAAGCACACCTGCTACACCAACTTCTTTGTAACCTCTTGACATCCCTGCAACTCTTGTTGACATCAATGGCAATAATACCAATAGGGAGATGAGTATTCTATGGAAATTTACTCAAAGCCCTCTCCTGAGGATAAAACTGAAACTAAGAAGAGATCTAAGAAGAAAGGTAAACTCCAAATATCTTAAACAAGGGCTCTTTTATAGGGGACTGTGATATAGAGACAGATGTGCAATCTAATGTAGAAAAATAAGAAGAAAAAGATTGAACCTGATAAGGGGAAAGAAAAGGATAACATGGTAGAGAAAATGCAATCTATTGAGAAAGGGAAAAATAATATCTCTACTAATGAGGGGGAGAAGCGAAGAAAGTCTAAAGGAAAATAGAAAATGGGGGAAACTAGAACAAAGTCAACATATTAATTTGTCTCATGAAGACCAAGATCTCGCTCAACATGAGCTTTTTAAGCATTTCAATTTTCTAACACCAATATGGAGGAAATTTACAATGTGCTCAATTTGGTTGAGGGTGTTGTAGGCTAATTTAAATTCTCCAAGTGGTTTTTTCTTAAAATTAATTAGATTAATGTGTAGTAGTGGTCTCTTTAGGACAAGATGGAGGTGAAGGATGACAATGAGGATCTTTATAGAAACAGGATAGAGGAAAAAAAAGATATTATCTATCCTGGAGGATGTGGCTAACAATGTTAGCCTCATGAAGAATGAGTATGAGGGCTGCATCAAGATGTTGGAGGATAAAACTTAGATGGTTCATCATAATCTGGAGAAGGTTGTGAAAGTGAGCTAGAAAACAATTGTGAAAAGTGTAGAAGGGCTTTGCATTATTAATGAAAAGGTCAAGAATACAAGAGTAGAGGATTTGATGGGGTGCCAAAGGGTGTTGACGATGCTAGTGATTTTGTGATTAAAGATAAATAGGGTGATTCTTTGGTTGAGCAGGAACTGAGTGCTCACACTCATAGTCACTAGGAAATCCTTTAAAGCTCAAAAAAAAATAGATGCAGGAGGTGGTCAACTTGCATAATCGATTATTACAATGGGAAATTGAAGCAACTTAGACTCTTAAGGAGTTACAATAGTGTGTGTTTTTCCCTTTTTATTGTCTTGTTTTATGTTGATTTGTTGATGGTTGGTTGATGATTGGCTATTATTATCTTTTAGGCAACATTTCTTTGTAAATATTTTTGAGTCCCTTCAAAACCTATTTTACCTTTAATGAAAAATAACAAAAACAAAAACAAAAACAAAAGGTTAATGTTGATATTTTAGAGTGGGGGGTGTAGAGAGATGATACCCTCCTATGGGGTTCAATAGTCTTATCCACTTGATGAGCATTCAAAGGGAATACCCTTCAAGCTATATTTTATGTACAATTTATCATTGTAGATCTTTGATCATTTATTATTAGGTTATAAATTTGATGGTAGATAATATGATGGCTTTGTTTTCTCTAGAAGGCAACCCCATTTTATGAGGGCATTATACTACAACTAGGTATTGTGATGTATTCTAATATTTTGATAGTTGTTGAATTGCCTTTGGATCTCTAGTTGGTGATACTCTTGTGAGAAGAATGTTTTGTAAGTATGTTTTAAATCTTGTTGATTTCTGAATAATATGGGTGGCTTTTAGAGTGTGGGGCTTTTCTCTTGAAAGATATTTCCCCATGTAAATCACCTTGTTGTGGTGTACATGTTATTTAGGTTTATTTATGCTAAATTTTTGTAACTATTATAAAGATATTAATTTTTTTTGCAATACCCTTCTCTCAAGATTAGTTTAGGAAGTTGTAGAATTGTGAATTGTACACCCTTTATTAGTGTGTCTAATTTCACACTCTCCTAGCACCTATTTTCGTATTTCCCTTTCCTCTATGCATCATAGAACCTTTATTGTAATTAATTAATATTTAATTCAATATTATGGGTCTTATTTCACTTTATTACACCATCGCACTCTTATTCGGGCCCTTAATTCTAGGTGTGCCCTTTATCATTTAATCCTGATTTTTCCTTAATCCTGCCCTAATTTTAACTCCCAAATCACATTTTGCATATCTAAGTACCTTGAATTGTCACATTGAGCTAGGATTGACTTTGTAATAAAAATTTGGAAAAAAGTCAACCAGACTATGGCGCGACATCATGGTCTCGACTTTTTCTCCCAAATTTCAAGATCATGTTTTGGTGGTGTTATAATGTTTAAATCTTGTTTTCTGTGAAATTATATCAATTTTACGTCAGCCTAAAGGTGATTTTAATTATGAAATCTCTATATAAGGCATCCTTCTCAACTCATTTTGAATCTAAGACTCTAAGCATAGTAAGTATTCAACCTAAAGCATTCAAGTGTTCAAGAATTCATCATCAAGCATTTCTAGACATCTTGAAGGCTGCATATTCTTCATTCAACCATTGTGGAGCAAACTACATCATTCATGTGCAAGCATGTGTGTGTGATTAGGGTTTTGTCATGTCCATGCCATTTCATACAACATAAATGATTACATTCAAGAAGCAAAGCATCACTATCAATAATTGCAGATCTGAGGTATATCGTTCCATTATTTATTTCAATGTTTGCAACATTCCATTCAATTTTAATTCCTAAATCGGGGTTTGACTTAGGCAAACCCATATTCCCAACCTATTTCCCCTTTTTTCTGTGTGTAGGAAATAGGTACAGAGCTGCGATCTTCAAGCTAAGCATTATTTGCAGTGAAGAATCAATCCCCCTTTGAAGTACAAAAAGTTTGGAGGACCAGGGCGCCTAGCACCATGATCTAGACATTTTGGGAGCTTTTTCGGGGAGCAGGTTCAAATCTACTTACATTGCTCAGATCCATGTTCCTGGTTCAATCTGATAATTGTAGCTCACTATTTTTGCATTTTTACCTTCATTTCAACACATTATCCCTAATAGCTACCTTAGGCACATGAAAATAAAAAACAAAACCAAAATCCAATAATTGAAACTTTCTAATTCATAAATCTTCCATCAAAATGAGTCAAATCACAAATTATGCACTATTGATCAAATCAACGTGAAAATGGATCTAAATCAATCCCAATTCAAAATTTTATTTACAATTTTTATCCTTCCACGTAATAATGTTACATCAGTCACATAATTCCACTTCTAAAATATAACACATTGTAGACGTATAAATCTGACCACTTTCCTAAGTAACTATTTAATATTTATTTTAACCCCGTTCCTCCTATTAATTAAATCTTATTTAATTAATTTCTTCATTTTCATCTATTTGATTAAATGAATTACCCAATTTATCTAATTAAATTCACCTAAACCTTTTCTAGCCTTTAATTAAATAAATCACCTTATTTAATTAATTCCCCTTTCTCCCCTTTTAATTAAATTTACATTTAATTAAATTGATCCTCGCAAATAAATAAATCTATTTTATTTATTAAACTCCCCCACTTGTATTTATGCAAGTTGCATCTATTTTAGTTGAAATAAAGTAATTTTATTTTAATTAAAATCCTTTTCCCTCCACTTGCATTTTCCTACATCTCCCACTTGCCTCCTAAACTCCTTCTATATTCTTCTAATCACTTCCAATCTAGCCTAATTCATCTCCTAGTTATTGTCACATTCCTAAGCAAAGGGAAGTCACTTCTCAAAGCCTCCAAAGTATTTGAAATGCATTAAAGGCTTTATGTCTTCAACAAGTTAACCCTCAAAGTCTTCCTAACCATTAATGGTTAACTCAACCTTCTTGCATGGTTAGAGACTTTCTCTCTAACTTAACCCTCATCTAACCCAAGGGTCTCATCAAGCATTCATGGCTTTAACCTTGGTTATCCTATTAACCCTAGCACAAGAGTTTACCCCTTGGGTAAAAGCTTTATCCATTGGATAACCCTAACCTAACCTTAACCCTTACTTCCTAGGGTAACCTTCATGTCTTCTCAAGCATTTAATGCTTCGTACATCTCCTCTCAAGCAACCCTTTGTTGACAATTGTCATCATTTCATTGGTGAGAATTGTAAACATGGATTGATTAGCATTCAATCCTAGCCCTTGTTAAGATTATTCATTCTTGACCATCCATTGCCCTATTTTCCCTATAAATAGAGCTCTCATTCTTCATTTTTCATATCAACAATCTTTCAGGCATCTACATTATAGTCTAATTTATTAAGCATTTTAGCCTCTCTTTGTTGAATCATCATAATAGCATTTAGAACCAATTTTTTTTTTAAATATCATAGAATATTCATGCTAGGATAGAATATCATTGCTAGGATAATTTGTTGATCTCTTATCATATCATCATCTTTATGCTAGCTTAATCATCATAGTTTCAATATCATATATCTTAGAATACATTTATGTATATAAATCAAACATCACTCGTTCTTGGAGTTGTCATTCCTAAGTCACTTTTCTCAATGATCTGAGAGAAAAACATTGACTTTAGGGATCCTGTGAAATAGAGAATAATGGGACACTCGTTGGGAAGTTGAACTAATTGAATTAGTTCATATACTTGCACCAAGAGTCTCATTGGTGTGTGGGTCTTTTAGATTCGATTTGCTCATTTTCGTCGTCGCATTTTCCCGTATACATTTCTGGCACCCACCATGGGGCACATCCCCATAATTAACATCATTTTTTGTGCAGGAAAAGGATTACAAAAACGATGTAATACCCTTTTAGCGCATCTGGAGTATACTTTAGCACATCTATGGAAAACAATAGTGCATTCATCACACTATTTGGTGCATAGGACCATTCTTATAGCGCTTTGGAGTTTATTTTTAGCGCATAACATTCTTTTTTTTTTCTTACGCATAGAGGTATCAGGGTAGCACATTTGGAAATCAGAGTAGCACGTCAAATTCATCCTTTAGTGTTTTTATACCTTTCTATAGCGCATATGTGCAGAAGTTTAGCACATCACTCTAACAGATAAAAGGGATAGTTTGTAACGGAGTTAGAAAATTAGGCTTGTGCAAACCCGCCTAAGGTTTTAATCTTTTTTACTAACTTTCTTTTATTGCAGGTTACTAATCATTTCTTGCAGATTGGAGGAGTTAAATTTAGGAATTTGATTGTTTTTCTTCCTAGCTTTTTTCAAGTTGGTTTAAAAAGAATTCATTTCCCATTGGCTAAAAAGAACCTCATCATTTCTTTGGTGTTTAAAACAAAACCTTATTTTATATTTTGCAAATGTTAAAAAGAACTACAAACAAATCTTTATTTTTGCAAAATTAAAAGGGATCTCACTTTCATTTTGGTGCAAACTACAAAGAACCTCATTTTCTTTAGTACAAAATAAAAAGAACCTCATTGACGATTGTTTACACGATTTTCATTTTGTTGACCAATACACGATTTTATTTTGTTGACCAGGTTTATTTTCCAAAGTTTTGAAACACACATTTTTCTATGAAAGGCTAAAAAGAACTCCATGCTTGTTGGAGCAACATCTCCAAATAGATCTTAGCAAATAATTGCCTTGAAAGTTAAAAACAAAATTGTTTGCCTTGTCTCGAAAGTGGAAGGTATATGCTCTCCCCTTAATTGGGTGACCAAAAAGTCAAACCACTCTTATTCTTTCTTTTACTTCAAGCAAAATAAATCCTTTAGAAGGCCTACCCTCCCGAGTTGCCCTTAGGGCGCCATTAATGGTCGGTGAGAGGGGAACAACCTAAGTGGGAAATGACTTTATCGCCAAGTGTTCCAACCCACTATAATCAAATGTGGAGGCTGACGAAAGTCCCCTTCAACAGTTTTGCTCAGTGGTTAGTCTTCCCCCAGTATCTTTAAAGATACGTAAATCCTTTGTTCTAAAAGTTGGGAAGCCTCCCAAGGGAGTTTATCACTGAAGACCGAACGAAACCTTGATTAAAGACTTTAACATTAGAGAGTTTGAACCGAGTCAGTCGCCAAACATTGGCAATATCATAGTGCAAGGGTGGGGAAGAATTCGCCCTCGAGATCACTCACCATATATCTCCCAAGATAACTGTTCAATTGTGAAGCAATTCATTTTGGGTTAATTTCTGGCAAAAGGTAAAAAAATGGGCGCCCCCTAGGGGGTAACAAGGTTGTTTGAGCTGACAGAGTATCGAGTCTAGTGGGCTATGATATTGTTGATGACCTTTGAATAAAGAGTCTGCTTGATCTGTCTTTTTGTAATCCAAACCAGTGAAAACATCGGGGATTTGAAAACATCCTCAAAAGAACATACATTACTTGTTTAGCATAGACAAATTGTTATTTCTTCTATATGTCGTGTTTTCAACTCATTTTCAAAAAATCATCCATCAAATCACAACTATTATTTTCAAACATCACAGCAAAAGCATCAAACAAAGAAATTAGGATAGTTAGCGCATAGGAGCAACAACCTAGCGCATCTCGAACATTCAGTAGCACATTTGTACCAAAACTTAGCGCTTTCATCAATCAACTTAGCGCATTACCAGTATCATACTAGTAAAATTTTAGGTAGCGCTTATCAACATCATTGTAGCATATTCAAGCATCAGCCTAGCGCGTTCAAAGCATATTATAGCACTTTCATATCAAACATTATGGCGTAACAGGGACATATCAGCGCATAACCTATCTAGCCAATTTATTATCAAACAATCTGAAATAGCACGTGGGAAAGGCAACATAGCGCATAGTGAACATTTTGTAGTGCTTCAAGAACTTCCTTTAGCACATCAGGTCTCTGTCTTAGCGCATGATCAATATTAGTGAAAAACAAAAAGCAAGCTAGTCACTTTGGAAAAAAATTATCAATAGTTTCAAATACCCTTTTGGGTCCTTTAGCAAATCCAACAACAAAACTTCAAAAAAGATCATTAGTGAGAACAATTCCAAGTCCAACAAAGCACTCTTAGAATGAGTTTTCAAATCATTAACTAGTTTGAGATTAGACTTCATCCAACAAAATTAAGGATTGTCATAACAGTGATCAAAGTTCCACCATCCAATGGATCCTATCAAAACAATACCTAGTTGGGTCCTCAAGTTGTCAAATCAAGTTTCCATATCGGGAGACTTTATCCATATCATTTGACACACTTTGGCATGGAGGCGAATCGAACTAAACCTCTACTTGATAAAGTAAACTTGAGTGTTCAAACGAAGTATCCATATCCAACATCAACATCAACATCAATATTTGATCATTTGTGTATGACCACTCCTCATATTTTGAGAAGAACAAGTCTTCATCAAAAGACTAAGTTGAAGAAGAGACAACCTAGTTCTAAGTCACTTGTTAAAAGGAATAAATTTCTCTATATCAAGATCATCAACTCTTTGCCATCACATCACACATTCTTGCATCATATGCGATTGCATATCCAAGGAAAAACAAACAAATTTGACAAAGAGACTTTTAGAAGTAGAGCTTACATTCAGAAAGCGACATTCAACCAACGCATAAATAGTGGAGGAAGGATTAACCCCGCTTTGTTCCCAAAGTTCCTTATCACTTATAACGAAGCTCGGCCTGAGCCACCAACTCCACCAAGAACACCAATAGAAGAAGAATAATTCATTACAGTAGAGATATATTAATGCCCATTGTCACTCGATCTCAAAGAAACAAAAATAAGGAATCACAACCAAAATCAAGTATGGGTCAGAGATTGTCCAATCCTTTTGATGAGTATGCAAACATGGGAGAAATAGATATCACCGAAGAACTTCTCCAAGAATGTCAAGAAAACACATCTTTCCAAAAACTTGTGGAAAGACTTATAGAAGTAGACAAGGAAAAATATTTGCTTATACTAGCTAGCAAAGGGGTCAACATTCCTAAAGATTTCGATAAAGAAAAATTAAGCAATATAGATGAGAGAATTTTAAGAACAAGGTCAAGAAACTATGCCTATCAATAATAATGAAGAGAAGAAGAGACACATGATCCAGAAAGCATACGCAACCAAGATCGCACCCATGAACAAGACAACACCCATGAACGAGACAACACCCACGAACAAGACCATGCCCACAGTCGGGACAATCTTAACGAGCGAGGGGAAACTCCCCATCAAAGGATGAATGCACCCATGGTTTCTCTTGCACAACAACTCCAAACACTGCAAAGACAAATGCAGGACATGCAACAAGGAACTATAATACGTTACCCCTTAGATGAAATCTGTCCTTATCCTTTTGATAGGAGATTGAACATGGTAACCTTTCCCCCAAATTCAGATCTACCAAAGTACAACAAATACGATAGTAAAAGTGATCCATGTGATCACGTGCGGGAAATTTGTACCACGAGCTTAGAGTTTGTTCACAATGACACATACTTAATGAGATTGTTCCCAAGAAGTTTTGGAGGGAAAACAACGAAGTGGTTGTCTAAACTTACACCTCCCATTAGATCATTTGATGAGTTGGTAAACAAATTCATAACACAATACTCCTATAACATTCAACACACAATCACCATGTTGGATGTGTGTAACACAAAACAAAAGAGCAATGAAACATTCATGGTGTTTCTACAACGGTGGAGACGCATGGTTTTGAGATATCCTCGAGATGTGCCTGAAAAGGAAAAGATGGAAATCTTCATCAATAATCTAAATGGTGAGATGAGTTACAACTCAAACTCCAATGCATACCATCTTTTGCAAAATTGATAGAAAACGGTATCCAAGCAGCGGAAGCTTGCACCAAGAAAGGAACATTGAAGTTCTTTAAGGAAGGTGTTAATTTGTCAAATACTAACACCTTTAACAATAAATAAAATAACAACACTTTAGACAAATCCAGATTTTGGACAAGGAACAAAATATTGTTAATGATGGGGTAGTTGATGCCAACAATGTGAAGTCTAAACAACTAGTGTTGACTTTATCAGGCAACCCACCATCCAATAATGATAAAAAAAGTGTTAATCAAGGCACTGACACTTATCAGCGAAATACCAATCAAGGAGCTTAAACATCAAACACCAACAAAAATCATCAAAGCAACAATAATAACACTAACCAAGGAAACAACACTAAACAAGGAAACAACACAAACCAGAGAGGCAACACCAATACTTTTCCATATCGACACATATACACGCCATTAGGACAAACCTTAGAATCAATGTTTCGGGAACTCTTGGCAAATAAAATCATCACATTACCAGCCACAAGAAACTTTGAACCCCAGGTCAAACCACCTTGGTGGAATGACTCACATTATTGTGATTTTCATCAAAACAAAGGACATAACACAAATGATTGCATGAGGCTGAAGAACATGGTTTAGGACATGATAAACAGGGGTGATTTAACAGTTGATGGTCACAAAAAAAATGGTGACCATGAAGCCTTAAAAAATCCTCTTCCAAATTATGACAAGGGAGGAGCTTCAACATCAAACAATACCAAAGGAGCTCGTATAAATCACCTATATGAGAACACCATCAATCACATATCGACATATGACAATCAATTAAATGTCATAAAAATAAAAAAACAAACATGAACATGTGTCGATAAATGTAACAACCAGAGCGCAAAAATATGTCTTGAAAGGGAACACATCCACATCGACAACTCTCCCCAAGACTCAATATAACTTAGTTGACCAACTATGGAGAACTCCCGCTCAGATATCTAAACTTGAGTTACTCAAACTCTCACCAAAACACAGGGATATCTTGGAACAAGCACTTATCGAAATAAACATTCCAAATGATCTGGCTATTGATCAATTCCAAGCTATGGTGGTCCATATGACGGGGCCGCATAACATATCTTTTTTTGAATATGATGATGTCTCCTTAAATCATCTGCATAACACCCCACTCCATATCGAATTCTTAGTCTATAAACATTGAGTAAAAAGAGTGTTAATATATGGAGGAGGTGGTCTCAATATTTGTACTTTAAAGCTTATCTCTGCATCGGGCTTCTTTGAGCAGTCTATTGATCTGAAAAAGAAAATCACCATCAAAGCCTATGATGATGAAGAGAGGTCATCCAAAGGAACTTTAATACTGCCCATTTAGGTAGGTCATGTAGAAAAAGACACCACGTGCCAAGTCTTGGACATAGACTTGACATATAATATACTATTGGGTCATCCATGGATCCATGAAATGCAAGCGGTGCCTTCCACATACCATCAATATATCAAGTTCCCTTATAATGGACGTGAAATTTCAATATCTACAAATAATAACCCTTTTCAGTATTGCAATGCTATGGGGGCAGCTCAAGATAACCCAATTCCACACAATAGGGAGGCCCAAGCTTCCTCAACATCCAATCATCAAGAAGAACTCACGTCACTATCCATAGACTTCAAACAAAAGATGAAAATCAAGGAGCAAGGCATGGGGGAGTACTCTTTTGAACCCTTATGTCTATCTAAATTACCAACATTGCCAAAATCTTATGGACAACCTTCTGCATCAAGACATCAGGCAACACAACCCATCACCAAGTTTGATGGTAAATTTATCCAACTAGATACACTTGCTGATGAATTAGAAGAGAAAGACATCCTTAGTTGGCTATACAAGGATGAAGAAGAAGTAAGAGTTGCTACCATAGAAGTGGCCATACCAACAAAACAATATGGAAATGGGTTCCGAATCATGCAATGAATGGGATACAAAGGCAAAGGACCTATTGGCAAGTGCCAAGAAGGCATTATAGAACCCTTGCAACCTCCTTCACAATTTTCAAAAGACAAAATAGGACTGGGGTATGGACAACATGTGTTGCCTATGTAGAAGCAAAATAACCACCAAAAACTTCAATGGAGAGCAAAGAAAAAATATAATGAAGACTCATGGCAATAAGCACTACACCAAGCAACATAAACAACCAAGAAAGAGCAAAAACATCAAGAAAATGAGAACCGACAAGAAGAATTGGCCATTCAAAGGGAGGAAGCTTCTTATAAGAAAGTGCATCATGTGCAAGACCCTAATCAAACCAAGGTAAAACGACCACCTGAAGAAATTACTACTCACCAAAGGGAAACAATGCATGAAAAAATGCAAAGAGTACAAGCAAGCACCAACCCTGAATCAGAACAAGCTACTAAACAGGTATCAATCATCAGTGATCTTTTCTCACCATACAACATACCTGACAGATACAACGAGGTAACCTGGGACAATGATTCTGAAACCGATTCCAATGAATATGAGTGGGATAGTTGTTCTGATATCACTGAAGATATTGAGGTGGATACCATACACACATACACATCCCTTTCTCAGAGGAACGAGGCTCAGAATCTCAACCGCTTGAATTCGAACCACGACATATCTAGGAGGCTAGTGAGAACGAGCAACGCTAATACTAATAAGGCAACATCGAAGATAATACCATCGAAGACCTTGAAAATATCATAGACCTCACTAGTATCCCAAACAACTATAATGATGACTCTATCACAACACTTACAACGGCTGATCTTAACCCACTAAATGACTCCTTACCGCTCATATATCCTGATCTCGTAGACTAGGAAGAACCCAAACATCATGATATACCAATATTCCCAAATGATGAATCCATTTTCCAATACCTATGTTCAATCAATCCAGAAACGTGCTCTACTAGTGAACAAAATAACGATATCTACAATTAGGGGAAAGCCAAGTCTCTCAGTCACAAAACTGAAATAAATAAAGGATCTAATGGTGAAAACCAATCAATGGCAGTATTAGATCACAAAAAAGTAAAAATAAAGGACAAATCTGAGGGTGAAAACCTTTTTGAGGCACCTAAAGATGGGAGACTTGACACTTTTCCTGAACATTATCACCAAAGGTCACCAATATTGATTGAGCCAACTCAATCAATAAACATCGGTATTAAAGCAACAGTCAAAACCATACATCTAGCAAAATCACTCACAAAAGAAGAACAACCAGATTTTATTAAATTCTTCAAGGAAAAGCAAATCAATTTTGCTTGGTCTTATGCTAACATGCTTGGAATAGATCCGAATCTAATCATGCATCATTTATCCATTGCTTCAGGAGCTAAACCGGTCAAGCGAAAATTAAAAAAGATGAATCCACATGTGGCATTACTAGTCAAAGCAGAACTAAAGAAGTTATTAGATGTTGGATTCATTTGACCTATAGACTATGTTGAATGGATCTAAAACATTGTACCGGTTTCAAAACTTGACAAAAGCATCAGAATATGCATAGATTTTAGAGACGTCAACAAAGCATGTCCGAAGGATGACTTTCCTTTGCCAAGCATTGACATAATTGTGGATCTAATAGTAGGCCACACAATGTTATCATTAATGGATGACTTCTTTGGCTATAATCAAATCAGGATAGCCCCAGAGGATCAAGATAAAACTACGTTCACCTGTCCATGGGGAACGTATTGTTGGAACGTCATGCCATTCGGCTTGAAAAATGCTGGGGCAACTTATCAAAGAGCCATGGCAATAATCTTCTACAACATGATGCATACCTTCATGGAGGACTATGTGGATAATTTGCTGGCTAAATCATTCACCCGAGAAGAACACCTGGGCATACTAGATAAAACCTTTCAACGATTGGAGCAATTCAAGGTCAGACTAAACCCTAAGAAGTGTGTCTTCGGGGTCACATCTGGCAAACTGTTAGGCTACATTGTATCAGAAAAGGGCATTGAAGTAGATCCAACAAAGGTATAGGCTATCATAGAAATTCCACCTCCTAAGAACATTAGCCAACTCAGATCTCTGCAGGGATGGTTGTAATCCATCAGATGGTTCATCGCTCAACTGGCAGATAAATGTCTCCCATTCAATCATCTACTTCATAAGAATATCCCTTTTAGATGGGAAGACAAGTGTGCAGAATCATTTCACCAGCTCAAACAATATCTAATGAATCCACCAGTTTTGGTACCTCTGATAGCAGGCAAGCCACTCATTCTCTATATATCAACAACAAAAATATCATTGGGGGGCACTTCTAGCACAAGAAGATCCAACAGGCAAAGAACGGGCTATTTATTACATCAGCGGGAATTTAAACGGATATGAACTAAATTATACATTCATTGAGAAGGCTTGCTTAGTAGTGGTGTTCGCCTCTCAACAGTTTTGCCACTATATGCTAGCTCATAAAATCAAGCTGGTAGCAAAGGACAATCCTCTCAAGTATCTACTTAGCAAGGAAGCTCTCACAGGACGATTAACTAAGTGGGTCATGATTCTGAGTGAGTTTGATATCCAGTACATAGAACGTTGGGCTATCAAAGGACAAGTAATTGCAGATTAACTAGCAGAAGCACCACTACCAGACCAACAACTACTGCAGGTGGAATTTCTAGACATGGATGTACTCACTGTCACCCCCAAGTAATGGATCCTATATACAACACGAATCGGGTGCTGGCATCCTATTCATCACTCTCGAGGGGCACACAATTCCAAGATCTTATAGATTGATGTTTCCATGCACCAACAACATTGTTGAATATGAAGCTCTGGTAACATGAATCAAAATGGTTGTGGAATGGAGAATCACAAAATTGAGAGTCTATGGGGATTCTCAACTAGTTATCAATCAAATCAACGATGACTATCAGACAAAGGATGATAAGCTAATGCCTTACAAGAGAATGGTGGATGATTTCAAACAGTACTTTGTGCACATCACCTTTGAGAAAATCCCGAAATTGGACAATAGAGCTGCCGATGCAATGGCCACTATCGCTTCACTATTGCAACTTCCAGATAAAAAGAGTCATTATGAGTTCTTGGTAGAGCAATTATTTTCCACAGCCTATGACAATTTTGCATCCCAAGTCATCTATGCCCTAACCGGTTTGGATTCACCTCTATATGGGACAATCTATGATTATCTCAAAAACAATACTCTCCCACCCGACCTATCTCACAACCAAAAACGCAGCTTCATCCGGCAAGCCACCTGCTATACCTTAACTGCTGACACACTTTACCGTCGAGGTCTAGATCATACTCTTCTTCGATGCCTCGATCGTAACGAATTTGACTTTTCCTTACAAGAGCTTCACGAGGGTATATGCGGTACGCATTCAAGTGGTCCTACTCTCACCAAGAAACTTTTGAGAATGGGATATTATTGGCCGATAATGGAAAGAGAGTCCTATCAATTTGCTAAGAAATTCCCTAAATGTCAAATTCATGGCAACCTTATCCATGCACCAGCACAGGAGTTGTAGCCGTTCACTACATCTTGGCCTTTCTGTTAATGGTGACTTGATTTGGTAGGAAAAATTCATCTTTCTTCTTCAAATGGGCATACGTTCATTATCACCACAACAAAGTATTTCACCAAGTGGATTGAAGCAGTCCTGATGACCACCGTAACTGGAAAACATATCTCATCATTCATCCTCAACTATCTCATTTACAGATATGGCATTCCCAGTTCCATCATCACAGACAACAAACGTCCTTTCAAGAATCAAGATGTGCAAGAGCTATGTGAACGATTCAAAATCCAACATCGCTTCTCCACACCATACTACCCACAGGGGAATGGTCAAGTGGAGGCATCAAACAAAACAATCCTAAAAATCCTCAAGAAAACAGTAAATGATGTTGGCAAGGATTGGCATGTGCAACTCAATCCGACACTTTGGGCCTACAGAACAAGCATCTGTACACCTATAAGGGCTACACCATATTCATTGGTGTATGGTTCAGAAGCAATTCTACCTCTTGAGGTCAAAATCTTATCTCTTCGAGTATCTTTGAAGGACCTCATACCAGATGAGGAATATCGAATAAATAGGTTGCATGAACTGGAGCTTCTTGATGAAAAATGACAACATGCCTATGACCATCTCAAGGCATATCAGCAATGAATATGCAGAACCTATAATCACAAAGTCATCCCAAGGGCTTTCAAAGTCGGTGATCTTGTCCTAAAGGAAAATCCTAGAAATCGACGAGATTGCGAAAAGAAAGGGAAGTTTGAACCTAACTGGTTGGGTCCCTTTGTCATCATATCAGCCTACGAATCATGAGCATATTAGTTGCCGACTTCAAAAGGGGACGTGCTCGATGAACAAACCAATAGCATCCATCTGAAGAAGTTCTATACTTGAGTCATCCAATGCATGGATCAAGCAAAAAAAATTAAAAAGCAAGAAAAATACAAAAAAATAAAAAACAAATCAAAAAGTGCAATAAAAACAAGTGGTGAAAACCTGGCAACAGGCGCTATTTGTGAGAGAACGACTCCTCTATCTATCAGTACTCGTATCTTTGATCCATCTAGTCTCAGCTAATAACCATCACCAAACATTTGTACATGCAACATTATCTCAAACATACTTAGCGTAGTCACTGTCCTTGATTCTCTAAAAATAGTTATTTGTATCATATCCCACTGTGGCTTGGTGATCAACGTAGGTATCGACATCAAAAAATATCCATGGCTAGGGGCAACATTCCTCTTGCTTTGGCATTTAGGCAACAAACAGGGATCACAACATACTAGGGAACCATTGTCAAAATTGCTCATCAGGCTAGAAAACAAGATCATTATCCAACTACAAATTTAACACACACACGATGGATGATTTTTTGAATTATGATTTGTTTAAATTTTAGGATGAAGTTTTGACTATTTGTGTCTTGGTTCTTGAATCATTATATCTCTTGAGCTACTCAAGGATGCACTAAGCTAGAGAAGTGACGAAGGAATCTGACATTTTCTTTGGTTTTCTGTTTGTGAGGTGATCATTAGTATGGTGCAAATTTGTCTCGAGACGTGATTGGAAACATATCATTGAAGACATTTTCCACTTTGCACATGCAAATGGTTAACTCTTGTCTATTTTATGCAAGAAACACTCGGGTCGTCTTGGTTCAATTATACCTTGACACTTGTGTTGTCTTGCAATATCAAACATCCATGTAAGTTTTACTCAGGTCATTATGGTTCAATTATACCATGATGATTGTATTAAAATTCAACATATCAAAAGCTCAATGATGACAAAAAGAGCACAAACAAGTGACTTAACGAGAATGACAATGACATAATTAAAGTGATCATTTAGTTGCATATCATCTTAAACTTGCATTTAGTTGCATATCATTTTAAATTGCATATCATTTTAACTTGCATTAGTCTCTCACATCATTATCATTATCATACATCTCATTTTCAAGATACATCTCATAAATCAAAGTAATCAATGCAATCCATCATCACATTATCACCCATTTCATCATGAATCATGCATTCACATCATAATCAAAATCAAAAAAATCAAGAACATCATTATCTAAGCATCAAATCATCCTCATAGTATCATCATATCAAAACATAATGCATATCATAAATCAATCATCATCAATAAACACATCACATGTAAATCAGAGAAAATTAGTGCCATATATATATCTAAAAAATGGTCGAAATGTACAAGGGATATCATGTTTGTCAAAATACAACAAAGATGATAAAAAATAACAGAGGCGGGTCTCTCAAGTATGGCTATCTCCTAAGGCAAATGGTTTGATAGTAGATGTCCCAGCTCCCAGATCTCCACCAGGTGGATCATGTTAGGCAGGCCCCGTAACACCTCTGCTCTCTATCCTCGTATGACTGCAGTCAGATCTACTAGACGACACTATAGCACAGTTAGGAGCTCTGTGATCTCCAGGGACCACCTCCTCATATAGACACCTATAATACTCGACCTCCTTGGCCGAGTACTGTATCTCTCTTAGTGTGTCCCGAACTATGGCACCAACCGTGGCTCTCTCTAACCTGTCAGCAAGGGCCTCTGCCCGACCCCGACGCTCAATTTTCGTATCCCACTCAACAATAACCTGCGTAATTTGTTGTTGTTGCGCTAACACCTGTGCCTGCAACTACTGTACCGAGACCTGTAACGCTATGATTTCATAATCTTGTTGATGGGTGGGCACCCTAATTTGAACAAGTACCCGTGTCGTGGTCCCACCCATCCCTGTCCCTATCTGAGGTGCCGGTGGAGGTAGAACATGAGATCTCCTCCTCTGGGTAGGTTACCTATCATCCTCTATCCTGTCCACTACAACTAGCACCGCACCTACCCTACCACCCCTACCAACACCAAGAACGAGACCTCCTCCTCCACCCCCTCTACCTCTCCCTCTATCTCCACCCCCTCTCCCTCTATCTCCTCCTCTCCCCCTCCATCTCCTCTACCACCTCCTCCACAACCTCCTCCACCACCTCCACCTCCCTCTCCTACCTCTTCTCCCTCCTCCTCATCTCTCCATCTAGCTCCCCCTCGCCTCTGTGGTTGCTCATCCTCATCCTCATCATCATCAAAAGTGGGCAGCATCTCTATCGGATCAGATATACGTGCCACTACATGTGCCATGAAGTAGGCTGAAAACTCCTTCGTCATCCCAACATCAACAACCCCAGCCCCATAATCCCAAATCTATCCTGCCAACAACATATACTCATCAATAGTTGCTCTGCTATCTAGGGTAGGTCCCCACTCTGACACATCCTGTCACCGACGAGCATATAAATAGGCTCCCTGTGGCATCCCCTGTTGTCTACCATACTACCACTGAACATGGTTGTGCATGAATCACTCAATAATAAAGGGCGTCTGCCCAATCAGGTACCTCAATATATATACATAGGGCATCTCTAGTCTGTCCTGTACCCATACCTCATAATCCATATATGATCTCTAAATGACTGTATCGATATCATCCAGTTCCCTCCACCAATGCTCTAGTTTTCCCAGCTTACGCTGGACAACTACACCTATATAACCATAAACATAAGCCCGACCAACTGGCCTATCCCTATTTGCAAGCAGTCTCGACACTGGTATATGCTGCCAGGCCCACACCTGTAACAATGTCACCCCAGTTGATAAACTAGTATATCCCAGATATACCACCTGGTGAAGCTCTTTGTGTAGATGGGCCAACATATAAGACCCCCATGCAAACATGCGTCCCTGCGTCACCATGTCCTCCAACACCAATCCCCATCCAACGGCTAGTCCCTTCGACCTACGGTTGAGACACATAAACCCACCAATAAAACCTACTAATACTGATGGTAGCAGAGTGTAACCTAAATCCAAAAACTCCTACCACGGGATCTCATAACCACTAATCTCATCATCCTAAAAGATGTAGTGGAGAGCCTTTGTGCCACCCTTCTCAGTCTTCTCATAGGGCAACAAAGCCCCAACCACAGGAATCTGCAGAATCCGATAATAGTCTCTGGTGTGACTGTCATCTCGCCAATCGCCAAGTGAAAGGTGTTCGTATCACTGTGCCACCTCTCTGCCAACACTGTCAATAAATCCCAGTTAATGATATATTGAGGCATGTCTAATAAAGAGGACAACCCACATCTCTCAATAACATCTCTATCAGTCTGTGACAAATGTGGAATCAATGTCCCTGGCCTCAAAAATCACTCTTGAGACTGAAGCATGCCAAGCTCTGCCTACAAATCAACAAGTATCCATCATCATTTCTCAATTCCATCCAATCTATTAGCAATCAACAGAAATCAACTTGAAACAATGAAGCATCTTAAGAACACATCAGAGACATATTCACATCAATCAGTGCATCATATCAATGACCCATATCAAAAATCAATCAGGACTCATATCGAAATTAGAAATCAAGATCCATATCAAAGATCAAAGAACCATATCGGAAATAAAAAAACTCATATCAAAAATCACTCAGGGCCCATATTGAAAGCAACATCAATGATCCATATCGGAAATCAAGGACCCATATCGAAAGCAACGTCAAGGACTGGTGCAGGAGCACCTATGGAGCACCTATGAAGACCTATGGAGGCAAGGTGCACTAGGGTCACTAACAGGCCCTCGTGAAGAATCAATGAGAAATGAAGTATAAAAGGCCTTTAAGGTCTTAAAACAATGTAATCATGGCCAATAGAGCCAATAAATGCAATGAATTGTAATAGAAAGGTCAAAAAGTGTAAAATTGTCAAAATTGGCAATTAGGCCTAGAAAGGGCTAAAATTGGGTTTTGAAGGGTAGAATAGGTTTGTGAGGAATAAAACATGTTTGAAATGTTTATAAGGTCATATTAAGACCATTTTTATGTGTTGGAAGAGTTAGGGGTCAAGTTGTTTCATATTGACAATTTTGTTTGTCAAATGACAACTTTTTGAGCAACTTTTATTGTCAAAATTGCAAAAAATGACAAAAATAGGTGGTTAGAGGTAGTTGGGTAGTTATGGCTTGGTCTTGAAGGCCAAAAGTGCTATAAAAGGTTGTAAAACAATGATATTGAGAGATATTGTGAGTGTATGGTCGAAGCAATCATTTGGAGCAATAAAAACCATATTTTCATGTGCATTTTCTGAGTTTTCAATGTGACAGTCAGATCTCTCATTGGTTTTGATGCATTTCATGTTTGTATTCTAAGAGATTATTGATTAGAAGTGATAGAGGAATGACTTAAATCTACTTTGGAGGTGGTGGCATTAATTTTCATTGTGTTTTACCAAAGTTATTTGCATTTTCATAAAATTTGCCAGAACCCTGGCTTAGGGTAACCAGTGGCTTCATAAATGTAGTATCTTTTGTTTTGATGCATAACCAATCCTCATTTTGGGCAGCGATGAGGGAAAGGATGTATATTATCTGTCCAAGGTGTGTTCAAAGTTCCATGAAGGAGTTGGCATGTGCATGCAAGAGGTTTTTATGACTGCTGCAGTCCCAGTGTGACAAAATGACAGTCACAGAAAAATGTAGCCTGATACGGGGGCCATATCTCAGAGTTGAACCATTGGATTTGTCTAAATTTTTGATATTTTGTTCTAAATCAATTTATTTAGAATATCACTGGAGTGATTGAGGAGTTCAAAACCGGGTCAAAAGTTATATACCTCTGTGTATAGGTATATCTAAGAGGACAACAAGAAGGTAACTTTGGTTTTATTTAATCAAAGTGTTGAGCATTTTTTACTTGTGAACCTAGTTTGGAGTTTAGAGGTTTGTAACAATTTCAAATACAATGTGGAAATAGTATACCTTGTTGTTATGGTATTGAGGAGGCTTAGGAGCCAAGTGTTGATCCTAGAGTTGGGTCCAAGGGAGTGAGTAGGTTATCAAAACCTTAAGAGTGCAACCTTAGGCAATTGATGAGATGATCAATCATAATCAATGGGAGTTGGAAGGGAGAGTGTGTTTCACCTAGCATGTAGAAGGATCCTTTTGTGTGTGTCTCCTTGAGTGACTAAACCCTTGAGAGGTCTAGAGTAGGGGAACCTTCTGCATCAAGGACCCATATCGAAAATCAATCAGGACTCATATCGAAATCAGAAATCAAGATCCATATCAAAAATCAAGGACTCATATTGAAAATAACTCAGGATCCATATTGAAAGCAACATCAATGATCCATATCGGAAATCAAGGACCCATATCGAAAGCAACATCAAGGACCCATATCGAAAATCAATCAAGACTCATATTGAAATCAAAAATCAAGATCCATATCAAAGATCCATATCAAAAATCAAAGACCCATATCGAAATTAATCAAGAACCCATATCGAAAGCAACATCAATGATACATATCGGAAATCATGGATGCATATCGAAAGCAACATCAAGGACCCATATAGAAAATCAATCAAGACTCATATCAAAATCAAAAATCAAGATCCATATCAAAAATCAATCAAGGACCCATATCGAAAGCAACATCAAGGACCCATATCAAAATTAACATCAAGACCCATATCAAAATCAAAATCAAGATCCATATCAAAATCAAGACTCCAATCGACTCAACAAATTCATATCGAAGGCAATTCATAACAAGATCCATATCAAACACAAACTCAGATCATAATACAACTACATATTAGAATCATATATCATCACAAAGCATGACTCACATTTTATCATGAACCATATCAGAACAATCAACAAACCCATATCGACATCTACACAATCTATCTAATCTGTTCAACTCACGATGCATTTTTCACAAGCACTTTTACCAACTTTGGACCCCACGTGCTAAATCGGGACCCTGAGGCTCTAACCTACCACCTATGCACTAACCTTTTCCATCAATGCACTAGAACACACACTCAACGCGCTAAACCTATCCTACGCGCTAACTGGCACACCCTACGCACTACCATGTTTACCCAATGCGCTAGGTTATCCTATGCGCTACCTAGCCTACCCATTGCGCTTCTATGCGGACCCCATGCACTAAATCATCTTATGTGCTAACCTACCCTCAACCGTGCTATAATGTGGCCCTCAGACACTAAACCTCCTATGGTTTTGTTACATGCTAAAACTCCTATCATATGTGCTGGACAACTTATCCAACATGCTAAACCGGAAAAATCCGGCCCAACATTGAAAAACGTGACAAAAATAAATAAAATCAATCAAAAACGAAGATGGATTTTGGCCACTTACTGGTGGGCCATATGCGGCGGGTCTCCAATGTCGCCTGACGCGCTCAAATCGGTGTGAAGGGTATAAAATCGACATCGTCGTCAGAGCTCCAAATGTCACAATCACAAAGAGACAAGTGTGCAAATGATTTTTCAAAGTCACTTTTTACCTTTTAATTGGGTAAAATAAAAAAGGTTAATAAGTGGGGCATGTATTTTCCTCCCGCTTTTTCATTTTTAACCTTATCAACATCATTTTTTTCTGAAGATGAATCAATAATGTGCATTCAATGCAGTCAATATTCTCATATTGCAATTAATTCAAAAACGCTCATCAACTTGACAATTTTTCACTAGATCCTTGATTCATCTCCCGAGGGGGCATCATCAATATCATTCATCAAATCTAGGGCATCATATCGACATTTTGACACACAAAATCATATCGATCAAACTTTGGCAGCATATCCAACAAATTTTCGTTGAATCAACATGTGCACACACGTCATTTCAAAGAGGGGCAAAATGTAGATGTATAAATCTGACCACTTTCCTAAGTAAATATTTAATATTTATTTTAACCTTGTTCCTCCTATTAATTAAATCTTATTTAATTAATTTCTTCATTTTCATCTATTTGATTAAATGAGTTACTCAATTTATCTAATTAAATTCACCTAAACCTTTTCTAGCCTTTAATTAAATAAATCACTTTATTTAATTAATTCCCCTTTCTCTCTTTTTAATTAAATTGATCCTTGCAAATAAATAAATCTAATTTAATTATTAAACTCCCCCACTTGTATTTATGCAAGTTGCATCTATTTTAGTTGAAATAAAGTAATTTTATTTTAATTAAAATCCTTTTCCCTCAACTTGCATTTTCCTACATCTCCCATTTGCCTCCTAAACCCCTTCTAGATTCTTCTAATCACTTCCAATTTAGCCTAATTCATCTCCTAATTATTGTCACATTCCTAAGCAAAGGGAAGTCACTTTTCAAAGCCTCCAAAGTCTTTGAAATGCATTAAAGGCTTTATGTCTTCAATGAGTTAACCCTCAAAGTCTTCCTAACCATTAATGGTTAACTCAACCTTCTTGCATGGTTAGAGAATTTATCTCTAACTTAACCCTCATCTAACCCAAGGGTTTCATCAAGCATTCATGGCTTTAACCTTGGTTATCCTATTAACCCTTGCACAAGAGTTTACCCCTTGGGTAAAAGCTTTATCCATTGGATAACCCTAACCTAACCTTAACCCTTACTTCCTAGGGTAACCTTCATGTCTTCTCAAGCATTTAATGCTTCTTACATCTCCTCTCAAGCAGCCCTTTGTTGGTAATTGTCACCATTTCATTGGTGAGAATTGTAAACATGGATTGATTAACTTTCAATCCCGACCCTTGTTAAGAGTATTCAATCTTGACCATCCATTGTTCTATTTTACCTATAAATAGAGCTCCCATTCTTCATTTTTCATATCAACAATCTTTCATGCATCTACAATATAGTCTAATTTATTAAGGATTTTAGCCTCTCTTTGTTAAATCATCCTAATAGCATTTAGAAGCATTTTTTTAAAATATCATAGAATATTCATGCTAGGATAGAATATCATTGCTAGGATAATTTGTTAATCTCTTATCATATCATCATCTTTATGCTAGCTTAATCATCATAGTTTCAATATCATATATCTTAGAATGCGTTTATGCATATAAATCAAACATCGCTCATTCTTGGAGTTGTCATTCCTAAGTCACTTTGCTCAATGATGTGAGAGCAAAACATTGACTTTAGAGATCCTGTGAGATAGAGAACAATGGGACACCTCTTGGGAAGTTGAACTAATTGAATTAGTTCATATACTTGCACCAATAGTCCCATTGGTGTGTGGGTCTTTTAGAATCGAGTTGCTCGTTTTCGTCACCGCATTTTCTCTCTTACACACATAATCCCCCAAAACCAGGGAATAACGAAAATCACCATTGAAGGAACTTGAAGAACACCAGAATTTTAAATTGCAAAACTCAAAAATCTAAAGATACCCCTTTGTATCCTATCAACCCAACACCACATCCCAAACTCAATTTCACTTTTTAGTCATTCAATAAAAAATTAGGCATGATAACATTTCTAAGACATGATTTTATCATTTTTCCTCACAACAATATGAGCATTCAATGAAATGGTTTGGTTTAAGAAGAGGACAAGTTTCTTTTGACTCAAAGATTCAAATGTAATCAGCCATAATTAAAAAGATAAACTGTAGATAAATCTATGAGGTTCTTACCTCCATTTTGCCCCAAAATTGAAAAGATGAAGAACTCTAAAAACTCCACAAAATCCATCAAATCCAAAGAGTGGCAAGTAAAATATTCCAATGCAAATCCAACAAGTCAATGCCCACACAATATTCACAAGATTTCCTCCCTAAATCATCAAAGCAAATTTCACATGTAGGAAGGTTTTAAAACTCTTAAAATCCAAAAATGATTGCGGAAAAATAAGCCAATTAGCCAATATAAAGTCCACTAGTATTCAATTTTAAGAAAATAAACAAATAAATATAATAAATAAATAAAGGAAATAACATTAAATTTCCCCCAAAATCACCCATACACCCAAATTGGGCAAATGCCAATAAAATTAATACTCATAAGGCTTAATTGAGTCCAAAGCATTTAAATTGCAATTAAAATCATTTAAAATCCAATTCCACATTAAAATTGATGGCAATCTGTAATTACACAAATAATACATACACTTTTTATTGGTCTACCACAAGAGAGACTCGGGGTATTCCTAACATTACCAACACGGTATCTAGGTCCACACTAGTATTCACATGGGAATCGTACTCAATTAAGTACAATGAGTAAGGTTTAGTGATAAATTTTGGCCAATGTGTTATCTCCAACTTACAACATCATTAGGGAAAGGTACACTTAGACCTATGGAGATAGGTGGAGTCGATACCTAGTACTGCGACCACTCGAAAAACAACAAGGGTAAATGAGCATATATAATAGCCAAAGCGAACATGATTTCCCAAACAGGAAAAAAAAATCATCTAATTGCATTTAACTAATTTAAACACATTATTATTTAACTTTAACACGATTTTTAATATCTCAAAACTAAGCAATCAAAATACGTCATTATTCCATCTCAAAATGCATTTAATTGCTAGCATTATATTAAATTAACATTCAAACCAATATTAAATGACATATCAACATCATAATTTGTTTTTAGATAAACACCACATGGAACAATATACACGAGTATGTCAGTCCATCTCAAGGATTTAGACACAAAATAATACATGCACAAAATGCAATACAATTACAACAATGATTGATAGTCCAACCACATCATAAGCCATAAGGACATCTAAAGTCATAGTAAAGGAGATCACAGACTAGTCACTCGAAAGCAAGGCACACATGCATAATTCAATATCTCAGGTCGCATCACAACGAAATAGACACATCTCCAAACTACAAACAAGAGAAGCATTACAAATATTAAGAAGCAATTGAAGTCTAAACAATGATTAGATGGATATATTCTATTTGATTACATATCCCCCCTCAATGCATATTGAACTAAGGTCATTATGTTTGACTATGGTAGAGTTTTCTTTAGGAATACATAATGTATATTATTCAATAACTAGAATGTAAAACAGGGTGTCATTTTTAGTTCTAATATTTTGTAGTGGGCTTGATGTGTTGGAAAGAAGTTCCATACTTAAAATCATGCTCAGTAAGACAATATGTACCAAATCCCCATCTATACTCCATTTCTTTTAAAATGTTGTAAAATTTGGTTTCTTTGTGTTCTTAGCACTTAACCAAATTTAGCTCAAGTTTAAAAGAGATTAGATATCGTCTTATCTCTTCTAACATTGTATTATTTAAATGCTTTACATGTGGAGTTTCATTGAGTAAGAGAATATGAGAAATAACTGTAGCTCCATTTCTTTACAAAATGAAGTGAAAAGTCTATTATTTTGCCTTTGAACATAATTGAAGATGTGACCCACATTGACAACCTCTTATATTTTATTTACCAGCAATTGAAAGGTATTGACAAAGTAATCATATTTTTACTTACTTTCATATTTCGTTATTTTTCTAGTGTATTTTTAATCAATATTCATATACATTATGCAAAACATATCTTTTATAAGTAGTTGAGACCTTACATGCAAGATAAGTTGTTCGATTGTCTAAAATGACTTATATATATGAAGTTTAATATTGATTTATTAAATAAAATATCGAATAATGTTAAACAACCATACTTACCAGGTATTGAAATACCGTAGTAAAATAGGTGGCTAAGTAATTCATTTAATTTTGTTATTATTGCATTAAAGTTAGTATTGATATTGAGTGGTTAGAGATATGCTTTAATTATATAATCAATAGAGAAACACACAAAATTATGTATGAAGTACTTAAATAGTCATCTAATATTCATTAAGTGCCAACCGACCTTTCTATTATGTCATATGCATTTGATCACATCAATATAACAATTTTAATATATGTTACAAAGTAGTTCAATAAGAAACTGCCCCAACAAAAGAAGAAGTTTAATAATATTAATAATATTATTGAAAGGATATCTTTTGTGTTTTTTACAAATGCATTTTTTACCAACCCTTCAAGGTCATACTTCATTTATCTATTTATTAATTTTTGTGTTTAGATAAGAATTTGTAACATCAATTTTCAAAGGGTTGACTTTATAACCCCCACCTCATTAAGCTAATGTTGCTTGGAGGAGGGTAGATAAGGGATTGGTTTCAAACAACTAACCTACAATTAGCGAGTCATTAAGTATTAGCAAGTATGTTTCTATCTAGACAATTTAGTCATAACAAACTCTCATATAATTAAGTTTTCAATTGTTTCATCTAAATATAATTTCAACTACTCACAAATATCTATCATATACCATGATTCTATAATAGATTCATTTTTTTTATCACATATCATTGATTATTCTATAAAAACATTGAATCAAATACATCATAAATTACTCCCAACTAAAATATTCCATTAGTGATTTAAATTTTGGTACATCTTAAATTTTATTGTCAAGATATATTTTCCCAATAAAATAGTTTGCTATAGTTTTTTTTGTAAAATTGTCATTATACTTCAGTTGTAAAAAAAATCACAAGTGATGTTTATTGAATTGCAATATACATGACACATTTTAAAATATTTTTTAAATAAATGTTTAAAGTTACATGCTTTGAAAATATTCAAGACTTTTATGGGATGCCATATATTTTGATGATTAGTTATATACACACACAAACAAAATCATGTACATGATTCTATCATATAGTGCAATGAGTATATAAAAATATTATATTTGGTGGATAGAATAAACCTCAATTTTTGGGTTGATGAATTACTTGTCATGAAAAATAAAAAAAATAGTAATGATAATAAACTATAATAAAAAAATCTAGAATTTTCACATTAAGATCTACAAGTGGTTTTTTGTTTATCAAAAAATATTTTATATACAAGTAGAAGAGCAATAACATTGAGTTTCTCTCAAATTTGTAAAAAATAAAATAATTTACCATATTTGCACCCAACAAATATTTCTAACTATAATTTTTTTGGTCAAATTTATTTATGTTAGAATGAATCTAGTTAGAATATGTTTTTTTTTTTTGTTGTTGTTCAAATGACTTTTTATTTTTATTTAGGTTAGAATGAATCTAGCCAGAGTATGTTTTTTATTTTTTTGAAAGTGGCTTTTTAGCTAGAAATGCTTCAAGTTAGATTTCTTAAAAAATTGCGCTAAGAGATGGCATAACTTTTTATTATCACTATGTACCTTATTATCTCATGGTCATTAAGGTACACATATTAGTACCTCTTTTCCGATAAGAACAAAATTTATAATTCTCTCTTCTCTTTCTTTCATGATCAATGGTGACAAAATTTATTTTATAGTTGTCTTTATTTTTACCTACATGACAAGCTACTCATTGCACATTTTTCTTTGTTTTGTAGGATCCCACAAAGCACACATGCTAAAGGAAGAACACACATGATGAAATCTAGTGGGGTACATTAATTTGGCATCCTTTGATTTTTGAATATTTAATTCACATGTATGGTTGTGAGTTTGATATACTTTTAGGTACATGATCATGTTCTAAGATTCATATATACTCAAAAGTAGAGGCAAATTGTATTAGTTTCCCATTTAGTTTTGTACCTATTTTTTTAAAAATGACTTAATATATAATTTACACAGTGAAAAATGGTACAATCTTATACAAAGTTGGGCTCATTCTCCTAGCCTTCATTGTCTTAGTTACACACATTCTTGTAGATATGCTTGTGCCTTATCATTTTTTCACATTTTTCCACATTGCCTATATTTATTACACCATAAATGATCAAACAAATATTCCACCAACATATCTCATTTTTTTTAATTCTAGGTCATTCTCATAGGTCCAAGATCCATCTTATGGCCACATATTCAACCCTTTTTTTTATAAATTTTAAATTTAAGTTTGAGATGATGTAAAATGAATGTAATAAAATGCCCTGAAATATAGATACATAACAATAAAACATGTTTTTAGTTTGTTTAGCAGAGCTCAAGCACAAGATTAATCACATTCATTGCAATAAGAGCACTTTATTGCACTAAAAGTGGTTATTGTTAGGACTTGGGGACTAGTAGTTGTAAACCTTGTAAGTCTTACATCTAGTTGAATTTCATATTTGTAATGTTGTAAAATAATGTGCCCATATGGAAAGGGAACTCACTTGGATGAAATCTTGAGATTCCAGTGTTGACATTCTTTGCCATGTGCTATTGGTCTTATTACTATAATGATTGTAAGATGTTGTGGAATAGGGGATTACCAGGTTGACTATGACTAGCAACTTTGACTAGCTATTAGTAGCCCATGAGTAAGAGGTGTGCAAGACATATTATTGCATCCATTTGGTCATAGAGGTCAACTAATCAACATAGAAGTTGCTTTCTATGTTCAGTGGAGTTACAATCAGAAGGGGCCACATGGTGGACCACCTTAATGTGGTTTTGACTCATGGTTTTGAGCCCATGGTTTTGGAAAACCCTTCATGGTTTCTAAGGCCTCATTAGCTACATATTGAGGGCTTGGGATGGGCATTGAATATTTAGTTTTAGTAAGGTCTACCCAGATTCTATTTTTTTATTATTAAATTTTAAATTTAAGTTTGAGTTGATTCTTGCTTATCATTTTCCCATCCTAAACAAAACTAATGTTTTACTAATATGTGTATATGGTGAAAATGGATAACAACAATATTGAAAGACTAAATGAATTCAACCACAAAACCCTAGCCTAACAACAACAAAGATCCACCATAACATATGAAGATTACCTAAGACAATGCAAATCAGATGAAATCACAAAGATTATACCATCACATGTCCAATAGGGTTTGAATCTCCATTCTTCCTATCTCCATTGATCTTGCTTGATATATTTGCTCTCAGCTTTTATGTGCACAAGAGCTCAACAAAGAACGGAAATGTGGTTGCAAGTAGGATCGCATATGAAAGTTCAAAAGCGTAGTTGGGGCTAAATGCATAGTGAGTTAGTTAGGGTTTGTGTAAAGCGGAAAAATCGAACCCTAGTTGTTCTCCCCTCCCCAACTCCAAGGAGAGAGAAGGGAGAGTCACTAGGGTTGATGGTTTTCACTTAGGAGAGACTTTACATTCCAAAAGAGGGGTTGAAACCCACAAGATCCAATCCCACAAATGCAAGATTGGATTCTATATGAGTTTCAAGGGTTAAGACATCAAGGATACCCTCTTTTGTAAAGAATGTAGATAGAAAGATTGAACTAGGAATGCATGTAAAGTAGGAAAGATTCACTTATAAACAGATATAGGGATATGGGATGAAGCTGCAGACCTGGAATTAGCAGTAAAATGTCGAGACGGTGCTATTTTGTAAATTTGAGCGAAAGTTGATGGGACGATGGCGCCCGGCGTGCACACAGTCCTCCGAAAAATCCGCGAAACGAAGGGGGATCTGTTCGTCTCTGCACAAGGATTCCAGATCTTCAATTACAGCCGCGTACCTGCAACCTACACATAGAAAAGAGAGGACGATTAGGGGGTTAGGGATGAGGGGTTTGTCTTTAGGTCAAACCCCGGTTTTGGAATTAACCAAGAAATGAGAATGCTGTAAATGTAAATGTTTGTAATGTAAACAAGTACTGATACCTTGTTGTAAGAATGTTTGTATTCTTACATGCGAAGGTGTAATGTATGTAGTATGTTGTATGTTGTATGTGATCTCCTCTTCAATGGTTGAATCCTTGTCTTGAATGCAACACTTAGCCTTGAATGGAGACTTAGAATGATCAATTGCTTGAAGAAATGCTTGAATGCTTGAATGCTTGAATGTTTGAATATCATTTCCGCCTTTTTTTCATCTACCAAAATGGGAGAGGAAATGTAGTTTATATACTTGTCAATTAGGGCTGATAGACTGATTTTCCTGACCTTAGGCCGACCAGGAAATATTATTTTCCAATTTGCAAACATAAAGACCCGAAGCCCCATAAGAGACCGGGCCCAAAATAGGGCCAGGGACCAGGGTGCTGGGCGCCATGGTCCTGGGGGACCAGGGCGCTGGGCGCCCTAGTCCTGAAGGACCAGGGCACTGGGCGACATGGTCCCACCTCCTGGGACAGCAGGGTGCAAGGAGGATCAGGCCAGGGTGCTAAAAAATGCAGTTTTTGGTGTCATGAACAAGTTTCGGGGTCTCCATTCAGGTTCAGTGTTGTGCCGCCATCGTGAAGACCCAAATGTAGTCGAAATTGCAAGTGTCACAATTTTAGGACGCTACATTTAGCCCCCACTTTAGCGGGAGTATAAGCGTACGCTCATACTTCCGGTAAAGTACAAGGAAACAACATTGAAAAACTTTCACCACGTCAAGGAGGCAAGATACACCAAGCCCCCAGTGGACTAAGGATCTTACGACTTCGATTGACAAAGTAAAAGGGAAGATCACGAGGGAGAACCATGACTGTCAGTAATAAGGTTCCCTCACTATGAGTCATGCAAGAAAGCTATCAAAAATTTTCAAGGCAAAGTTAAATTTGTCAAGAAATTTTCAAGTATCTTGAAAAGATATGAACGGGATGTATGCCCCCCTAGTTAAAGCGATCGCACACGCCTCACTGGGGGTGATTGCTTTAAGGTAGTGATACATATAAGAAATGAGAAAGGAGCACGTTATCGCAAGGATTTAGCCCCCAAGTGTGAGATAAGCCCAAGGATAATAGACACAAAACACAAAGCACAAGGTGACTTCGCTTTCCTCGAGGTCAGTATGCTGTATGATAATTCATGTATATCATATGTATGTATGCATAATTGTTCTTCATTCCCCAATCAAGGAAGATCGCCTAGAAGAAGGGAACACATGTGTCTTTTGAGTCAACATGAGAGAGACCAAAAGAGATCTCAATGTTTTGCATCGTCCTCAAGTAGACAACACTAAGGACAACAAATAGAAGAATGAGAATAACACATAGAAGAAGTAACAAAAGAGAGGAGGAGAGAGTCTGCTATGCTAATGAACTAGTCTAGCACGTCATCTACCCCCCGATCTTGCTGATCAATATTTCGGGAAGGTAGGAAACACGCTAGAGGAGGAACATCCAACACAGCAGATGGAGCTATCACAAGATCCAAACAAGGGCTATGTTCATATCCCAAGCCACGGTGTTCTTGTCTAGGAGCTAGGATAAGTGCTTTAGAAAATTCGTTAGATAGATGGTTATCAACATCAACATATTCATATTCACTATCAGAATGAACAGGAGTAACATTTTCATCATGAATAACATTTTCATCTATATCATCATCAAGATTTATAAAAATAAGATCTTTAACTTGCACAGGATCAAGACCATCATGCATCATATGTTTAGGAGATTTCGGCTCAATCGTCGGCTGAGGGGAAAATGGAATAATATTGGCTGAAGGTGTTTTTGGGGATTGCAAAGTTTGAGAAGCAGCTACCTGAGCTCTAAGACGACGCTTTCGTCGGCGTTCATGTGCAGAACGATTTCGTCTAGTCTTAGTAGGAAGTTGCGAAGATTGAGGAGGAGGAATGTTCTCATCCTTATCACTTGGGTGTTTAGGTTGTGGTCTCTTAGGTTGCATAATAGGAGAAGAGGAAGGTCTCTTCTCTCCATAAGAGGAAGGAGGAGGAACTGCTCCATATAAAGGAGGAATATTTGGTTTAGGAAGGAGACCAAGTCCATCATGACGAGGAGGGATAGGTCTACTTTTAGGAAGTTTATTAATCATAGGCATAGTCACATCCATTGGGATGGGTTGGAAATCTTCTTGAGGAAAGACATTAGTTTTATCTTTCAAAGGAAGAACTTCCTTCTCAAGAATGATAGGAATGTCAAGTTTGGGTGTTCTAGGTTCACTTAGAGATAGGATCATATCTTTCTTCCACTTTTGATAGGATTTAATAAGATGATCACTTCGTGGAGGAAGAGATTGGAATTGTTTAGGCCAAAAGTAATCAATAGGAACGCTAGAAGTTCTTTCAGCTGGTTTAAAGAGACTATGATTGACAGTAACAACTTCACCATTGTGGGGAAATTTCAAACACTTGTGAATAGGAGAAGCAATAGCTTTCATGGAAGATAGCCAAGGATAGCCTAGCTTCACACGAAATTGTTCGGATGATGGAATAATAGCAAAGTCCACATCAAGGGATTTGTTATGGACCTCAATAGGTAATGTAATAGAACCAATTGCAGGAGAAGAAAATGCATCAAATAGTTTCACAACCACATTTGTTTCATCATAGATCACTTGATTCAATTGCAAAGTAAAAAGAAATTCTTCAGTAATGACATTAACCATACAAGAAGGATCAATAAGCACTCCATGACAAGGTGTATTCTTGACTTTTGCAACTATATATAAAGGACCATCAGGTGCCCTGATAGTTTCACTAGAATCAAAGGTGATGGAAGGTTCTTTAGGGATTTTCTGCTGTTCCACAAAGTTAATCACATTTGGAGTCATGGACACAAGATCATCAGGTGAGATAGAGGAATCAGTAGTATCAATCGCATTAGAGGTATGAGAAGGTAATGGATCAGTAAAAATCTAAAGATTTTGGTTAGGAGGAGCTACAGATGTGTTGCTTTTATCATTCACTCCAGAAACATAAATAGTATTATTATCAATCAAATCTTGAATTTTACCTTTTAAAGCAAAACATTTTTCAGTATCATGCCCAGGATGACGATGAAATTGACAAAAAGATTTGTTATCAAAATAGGGTGAATTAATCTTTGCAGGATCTATTTGCCTTATAGGAGGAAGAGTAAGCACATTTTGTTCCAATAAATTATTCATAATACTATGCAATGATTCATTCAAAGGAGTGAACTTTCTTTCTTTCTTGAAAAACTTAGAAATAGGAGGCACACCTGATGCTGCATTCACATTGTTGTTGATGATGTTTTCATTGAATTTAATGGACTCTCTGTTCGGTTTAAACTTCCCAAATGGTTGTTGACTACTATCACCCTTATCACTCGGAGCCATAGGATTTGCTTGTTCCATTTGACTCACAGTCAGTTGATAATTGTGAAGAGTTGCGCACAACTGTTGGAAAGAAGTAAACTCAGAAAACAGGAGTTTTTCTCTAATGTCTTTTTGTAAATTAGAAATAAAGATTCTTTGAATATCATTGTCAGGCACTGGAAAAGAAATTTGAGCATACAAATGCTTATATCTACTAATGAAATCAGCCACTTTTTCTTTAACACCTTGTTTACAATGCATTAAATCAATCAAAGTAACTTTAGGACTTATATTGTTTTGAAATTGTTGAATAAAAGCATTTGCAAGTTGTTCGAAAGAAGTAATAGAATAAGAAGGCAACGAGCAGTACCATTGTAGGGCTTTATCTCTTAATGTTCTAGTAAACAGTTTTGCAAGCAACCTTTGGTCATAAGCAAAATCAGTACATATTGTTTGAAAGGTCTTAACATGTGTTAGAGGATCACCCTTACCTTTATAAAGCTCCAAATGCGGAATTTCAACATGTTTAGGGGGAATAGCTCGAACAATGTCAAGAGAAAGTGGGCTCGCAACATCAAATGTGGGCACACTAAACTTAGATTGATTCATAGAGGCAATTTGTTGCTGTAAAGAAGAGACAGTTTGTGCAAGATTGTTAATGGTCGCTTCAGTCGAAGAGTTCATATTAGACGTGTTAGATTGTGATGGAGGTGTTATGTTATTGAAAGAAGGTAGAGAGTAAGGTGGTGGGACACTATGATATTTAGTCATAGGAGATGATTGGAAAGGAGGAACACTACAAGGAGGAATGGAAGTGTTAAATGAATTGCCCCCTTGCGTCATGTTCATTTGTGGAGATATAATAGGAACACTTATTGAAGGAATAAATGAAGAAGTTGGATTGAATGAAGGAAGCGGGTTGATTGAAGAAGAGGGATTGCCCCCATGACTGGTGATTATAGGCGGAATGTCTTGTATTGAAGTAGTCATTATGTTTGATGCAAAAGTAGGTATACTAGCAATAGGAGTTGTCAAAGGAATAGAATGATTAACTTGAGTAGGAGGTTGTGTATAACCTAAGGTTTCGGCACAACTTTTCATAGGCATCACATTAGAATCCACAATGTGTGCAATACCACGCAAAATATCAATTCCATTCTTATCACTTTGAACCATACGTTTTAGACCCTCAATTAAAGGCAGAGCTTGACTATCGGGGTATTCTTGAGACATCCATTGTCGAAAATCATCAAATTGGTTATCCAATTTTGAAAGTTGTTCTATAGAAACCTCATGGAGAGCTTCTTCATCATTAAGAGGATTAGAGGAATTACCCATGTCCTCATTAAAAAGGCCATTCAAATTAGGTTCCATCTCCTCGGTAATTACACCCTGGAAAGACTTAATTCTAAGGCTTCGTCTAACAGGATTAGTGTAAGTAGGGCTTATTGTTGTAAAACTCATGCACTAAAGAGAGAGAGAAGATTTTGAATTTTAGAGGTAGCAAATTTCAATAAAATCAGCCAATCTCATAGATTTAAGCTGTTAAATGCAATCAGGACAATCTCCCAAAATTTCGAAAAAAAAGTCCAGGACCGTGGCGAACGGAGTGCACAAGGTCCTCACAACTTTTTTTGAAATTTTTAGGGATGAAAGTTATGATGATTTTAAAGCTAATCTGAAAAAATTGAGTGATTTTACGATCTGTAGATAGGCCAAATTAAAGTTGCAATCTCAAAATTGAACCCTACCAAGATTGTTGAAAAATGTAAAATTTGAATTTTGGAAAAGAGAGGGAAACTGAAATTTTGAACTTTATGATTTTAGAGGGAATGCTGAAAGCAATGCAGGCTTTGAAATTTAAAAGTTGACTCGATTTCATGCAAAATTCGAATTTGAAAGTGGAAATCAAGGTTGTTGCAATTAAACACTTAATTTCAAAAGTCACAAATTGTAAAAATTTGAATAAAGCACTGAAATTTTGAATGAATGCTAACACACTTTTCAGATTTAGGACTGTAAGAAACACAATTTTGATACAAATTTCAATTTCAACAATTTTTGAATGATTAGAAGCCTCAATCCAAGCAATCACTAGACCAACTTTGACTTTAATTTTGAAAGTGTTAAAATTGATAAAATTAGCCAAAATTCTGGATTTTAGCAAAAAAAATACAGCAAGATCTAGCTCCCGAAATTTCAGAAAAAATGTCGGGGACAA